>NW_024732440.1:3758786-3796286 GCF_018991925.1 Homarus americanus | reverse complement strand
TTTGAAAGCATATATTTGCATGGTGATTATGTGGCCTGAAGCCTCTATTCCCTCAACACATCTTAAAAGTGAGGTAGGGAGGGAAGGAGGGAGGGAGAATAAAAATGAAGGGATGAAAGGGTAGGGAGAGCATGAGGGAAGAAAGGATAAGGGATGGGGTTAGGGAAGGGGTGTGGAGAGAAAAGAAGGGAAAGGGAAAGGGGTGGGGTTAGGGAAGGGGTTTGGAGAGAAAAGAAGGGAAATGGGAAGGGAAGGAAGGGATGAGTGAAGAAAAGAAGATGGGGAATCAAGGGTACAGAAAGAGAAAAGAGAAGAGGAGAGAGAAAGAGAGAGAACTAGCTATGCACTCCGTTACATAAACAAACCGGCACAGTTATAATACACTACCAGCGGCCAAAGTATGTTTAGAATATAATCCTCGAGGTATATACTGACAACATAAATGCTTATATTATACCTCAATATATGCAGCTTGAAAACATATTGACTCTTATGGCTAATCTTCACTATATTGTATACTCATTCTCTCATATTCCGTTATACATTATATAGACAGGCGTATATGTATATTCCCTCATATATACGGTAATACTATTCCTTATACTTGTTTTCGTTAATTCATATATAATCTCTTGGGTCAGTATTGGTAGCCAGTGTTTGAGAAGGTAAATGTTGCGAATGGAGAAGAGAAAGATTGTGAGGGAGATGGAAAAGAGTGAGAGGAAGAGAGGAATAAGTGGAAGGGAGAGGGGAAAGAGTGGGGGGAATGGTGAGAGGAATATGTGGAAGGAGAAAGAGTGGGGGAGAGGGGGGAATGAGTGAGGAGGAATATGTGGAAGGAGGGAAAGAAGAGTGGGGGGGAATGAGTGAGAGGAATATGTGGAAGGGAGAGGAAAAGAGTGGGGGAGAGGGGAATGGTGAGAGGAATATGTGGAAGGGAGAGGGGAAAGAGTGGGGGGGGGAGAGGGGAATGAGTGAGAGGAAGAGAGGAATGAATGATAGGGAGAGGGACTAAGGTGGGAGGTAGAAGAGAGAGACAGACATGAATACTTTATGAAGGAACTAACTTAATAAAGACCTCGTGCCCGTCAAAATATATTACACTTTCGCCAATTATCATCTTGACGACTCGCGAATATCATTTTGGCGACTCGTAAATATCACTTTGACAATACGTGAGTAACCATTTCGGCAACATTTCTTCCACGTAAGATCTGCCTTAATATTCTCAACTCATATCATAAAACACAGGTTATATTGACACAAGGCTGGCGAACGTTCGTCTGGTGTAGCTTTCAACCCGGAATGAGAGAGGTAACATTAGACACTGTTGAATGCTCATATTGGCGCTGTGTTTATGATACTGGACCTATACTCCTGCAAGCCATTGTTTATGTTTACAAACAAGTGTTCGAAAACGACCAGTTTTGCCGTCCATTGTTTTCTTAAGACTCCAGTAATATGAATCATCCTTAACAAACGAGTAAATAAATTTGTAAAATTTTAATGAAACTGAAAAACAAAAACATCACTTCGGTGGAAATTTAATCATGCATTCACTACCATTACCGACGGCAAACGAAACAGAAGCCGGAGTCAGGCGGCCACATTGAAACACCTGCCAGGGAACGAGGGTGAAGTACCGAACAATTAGTAGAAAATCACATAATTGCTGATAAATACACCTGAGCGGCCGCCGGTGGGAAGGCGCAAATACCTTTACATATTTATCTAGCGACCACAAACTTACCTAAGGTTAATAAGGAAGACCTGGGTTATATATTAGGTTGTGTGGTAGTGGTGTCTGTGTGTGGTTGTTGTGGTAGTGGGTGGTTATGTTGTTACGAGTGGTGGTGGTGGTGGTTGTAAGGTGGTAATAGAGAGAGAGAGAGAGAGAGAGAGAGAGAGAGAGAGAGAGAGTGTGTGCATGTAGAGAATATTGTGTCATTTCTGTGAGACGGAAGGTATATATATATATATATATTTTTTCAAGATACCCTATAAACATCACGCGACTGTACTGAAACTATATAATATGTAGGGGAGAAATTTAACATTATCATAAATCTGTGTTGTATGGATAGAAAACGAACGATTAACATGACGCTTTATCTATATATCTATTCGTATATCTATTTATCCATCCACAGCCTATACTCGTATATCCATCTATCCATCCACAGCCTATACTCGTATATCCATCTTTTTTTTTATCTAACCATCAGCTTTTCTGTCTATCCAGCCACCAATCTTCCCACCCACTTATCCAGCCATCTTTCCATCTACTTCTCCATCCATCATTCCATTTACTTATCCATCCAACTTTCTATCCATTTATCCAACCATCCACCTTCCCATGCATCCATCAATCCCACTAATTATCTATCCAACCACCCAACTATCACCCTACCCCTGTATTCATTCTTTCATCCATCCACCAATCAAAAAATGGTTCTTATATACAAAAAAACAATACATTTTAAGCATATATGATGAAAAATGGTGAACACGAGAGAAATATTGAGTTTTTCACCTTTCAAAGTTAATTAGCAAGATATTTTTACCTGTGATTTAGCTGGATTTTTTCTCAACCATAAAATAATTATTGTTCTGGTATTATATTTTTCTTCTCAGGTGATAAAAATATATATGTACTAGAGAACAATTCAGATTATTGGAAGTTTATAAAAGAAACGCAAAATATTTCTGAATTTTGAGGATATTGGGAATTTTTATAAACTTTCCTCTCTTTTTTTTTATTATTGTTTATTCGTAATTTCCGAAAACTTGATAAAACTGATTGTTAACTTCCTAAAAACTGGTTATATAGGGAAGCCGTGGGATGAGGTCAGTTGTTGAGGGAGGAGCAGTGATTAACCTCAGCGGTTTGAAATATTGTTATCTTAATCCCTCAGTCATGCCACAATACGAACAAATCTTTCATTCGTTTATTTAAATCAAAACCAATTTTTCCTTGGTTTAATAATACATTACCATCAATTCCTACTAAAATATTAACAGGATTTATATAATATAAATACCTATATTAAAAGTGGATTATACCATCAACTGTCTCTACACACATTATAGTAGTCAGGAGTTATTTGATATAATTATTTTCTCACTACTTGATATAATTTTTAGATTATATGTCTTTATATATTTACTTTATATAATTGATATTTGTTTATTTACTGCCTCGATAAAGGTATTAAAGTCATCAATTTGTTAAGCCAATTATGTAACTTTTCTTTACTCTTTTATCTCTCTTTTCATTTTCCTCGATTATTCTTATTTCTTTTCTCTTGTTTTCTCTCTTTCCAACCCCCATCCCCTCTACTTCATTTTCTTTTCCTCTCTTTCTACCCTTCTCGCTCATTTTCTTTCCCTCTGTCCATCCTTCTCTCCCTTCCTTTCTTCACACCTCCCTCCTTGTCCTTCCATCCTTCCCTCACTTCTACCTTCCCTCTTATCTTTCCTCCTCTCCCAACTCTCCTCCCTCCCTTCCCCCTACTTTATCTCCCATCTTTTCCAACTTTCCTTCCTTCCCTTTCCTTCCACCCTGTCCTCCCCCTCTTCCTTTTCAAACCAATTCCACCCTCCTTATCTTCCCTTCCTCCCACCTCTCCCCACCTCCCACCAACCATCCCTCCTCCCTCTCACCTCTCCTCTCCTCCCCCCCTCTCCTTTCCCTCTTCATTCTCATAATCCACAGTAGTATGACGATAAGACAAGACAGCTGTATAATTTAAGATCTCTCTCTCTCTCTCCGTCTCATCAGACTTGCAGATGATCCAACCCGACACACTTCCGAATTTCCATCTGACAAACGAGAAGAAAAAAACACACCTTAATTTTCTTTAATTTTCAGACGAACACTTTTTAGTTATGTGAGAATATGTGATAATGCTGCAATAGATGTGTACATAAGTGTGTGTGTGTGTGTGTGTGCGTGTGTGTGTGTGTGTGTGTGTGTGTGTGTGTGTGTTTATCTCTCATACAATCATCCATTAGTTTCTTATTCCTTTGTTTCTTCTTTTTAGGTCTTACTGATCTGTCTCTCTCCCTACTTTAATTTGCACAGTTTTATCAAGAATTTTTTTTTTCACATTTCTTTTAATTCTTCTCTCATTCCTCATCCCTCTTCTACAGTTTCTCTCTTGGCCATCTTCAACTCTACCACTTTCGGTTTCTCTTTCTTAACACCTTTCTCTATCTCTATTTCTCCCTTCTTTTCCTCTATTACCTTTACCCTTCTCTACTTTCTCCCCTCTTCATCACCCCCTGTCTTTCGCATGCTTTTCCCTCACATTTGCATTTCCTTGTATTCATTTTCTCCTCTTTTGGGGACTCTTAGCCTAGCCACCTTCTCCCCTCACTCTCCCACCCCTATCTCACCCCTCATTCTCTCCTCTCTCCCCTTGGCTTCCCTCGGTCACTGAGGGGAACGTCACGTCTTGTTCTTCTGCCCCTAAGGAGAAAGACCACACACACACACACACACACACACACACACACACACACACACACACACTATATATAAATACATACACCCACGCAGCTACCCACTTTCTCTCCCCCCCAAAAAAAATACAATAACAAACAAAAAAGTACAAAGTATTTTCATCAGATAGACAATAATGGCCGCCTCCCAACACCCACCCACTGAGCACGATACTCAAACTTTTTCATGAATTTGTTATACTGTTTTTATAATGACATTAGGATCTCTGACTAAATTTAAATTCTAGTATTCACAATGAAGCGCCTGAGTTGCCGCCTCACTCTCATTTGTGTCACATTATATCCCCAAAATATATTAAATTTCTATAAACATTATTTATAGCTTCATTATCAAGTTTAACACACCATGTAGGGGTCATTTAAATAGTTCAATTACCATTAACATTTATCAAGTCGTAAACTCACCATCATATTAATACCATTACTTGTGGATAAATGAGTAACGGAATGTCATATATTTTAGAGTATAAAATTACCAAAAAAACATTATTATTTAGATACTCAGGTGACCGAATCATACGAGAGTCAATAATTTATAGAATTAAATTATAGAACGATTTTGTTATTTCTGAGCATAGATAAAAAGCCGTATGTATTTATTGTATATACTACTACTACTACTACTAATAATAATAATAATAATTAACGGTGTGTGTGTGTGTGTGTGTCCTGCCAGATAGCTCACCAACACGTTGTCTGTCTGAAACTTCGTGCAAATATATCAACATTTTCCCCCCAGCAAGTCCCCCAAGCTCTAAATTGTTACAGTAGAGGAGGAAGTCAAACTGAATGTCTTCATTCAGAAATTTACTCTCTCTCTCTCTCTCTCTCTCTCTCTCTCGTTATTACTGTCTAACATATAACGGAGTTCACTTTATGCCAAACGTTGAAGGAGAGACAGAGAGACAGAGAGAGAAAGGGAGAAAGAAAAAAAAAGAAAAAAAGAGAGAGAAACGGAAAAAAAGCGGGGTGGGGTGAGAGACAAAAAGAAAGAGAACAGAGACAAATGTGATGAAAAGAGATATAAAAATGAAAGAAAGACTAAAAATTACAGTATTTCCCCACTTCTTTTGGACCACTACAGAATTAACAAGCTTCACTTATTTCCAAAACCTTTTCAGTTTATTGTTAACTTTCATGTCGTCCAGAATGTTTACTGAGTGTTCACAGTTACACGATGTTAACAGCTGGTCATTCTGGGCTGTTTTGTCAGGCGGTGTTATATTTTTATATTATTTCAACTTGCTAATAAGATATAAAGAGAGAAAGAGAGAGAGAGAGAGAGAGAGAGAGAGAGAGAGAGAGATTTTTCCTGGCTTAGACACTAACTTGTCATTCAACACAGCTCTCGGTTCGGGATTATTCTATCTCTGCTAACGAGTCTATCACACCTGAGTGAAAGTTGCTGGGGAATTAACACCCAGATGCTGCAAGAGTTCTATTCTCTCTCTCTCTCAATCTCTCTCATTATATACACCTGTTACCCTCGCTTGATTTTCCTCACTTTCTTAGTCTCTTTCAAGCTCTTCTTTAGTGAAGAGTCCCAAACAACACAACACAACAGAACATAACATAACATAACAACAGAACACAACACAACACAACACAACACAACACAACACAACACAACATAATCTGACATAACATAACATAATCTAACATAACATAATATAACACAACACAAGATAAGATAATCTAACATAACATAACCTACCCAGTAGAACCTGCCATAAAATTATGTTAAACCAGTAAAACCTACCTGAACCCCTTCATAAACCAGTAAAACTTATCTGAACCCCTTCATAAACCAGTAAAACCTATCTGAACCCCTTCATAAACCAGTAAAACCTATCTGAATCCCTTCATAAACCAGTAAAATCTATCTGAACCCCTCATTAAACCAGTAAAACCTATCTGAACCCCTTCATAAACCAGTAAAACCTATCTGAATCCCTTCATAAACCAGTAAAATCTATCTGAACCCCTTCATAAACCAGTAAAACTTATCTGAACCCCTTCATAAACCAGTAAAACCTATCTGAACCCCTTCATAAACTAGTGAAACCTATCTGAACCCCTTATTAAACCAGTAAAACCTATCTGAACCCCTTCATAAACCAGTAAAACCTATCTGAACCCCTTCACAAACCAGTAAAACCTATCTGAACCCCTTCATAAACCAATACCTCGTCTTATTATGGGAAAAAAGGCTTCAGATCCCCTATTAAAGTTTCTCTCCACAAATATAACCACCTGCTTAGTTAGCCATGAAATCCTGTGGGTATTAATTTTACCTTAGGGCTTCTGCAATTAAAGAGTCAATGTGTGGAGGACGTAAAGGAAGAGGAGGTCGAGGAAGAGGAAGACGAAGAGGAGGAAGAGCAGCAGCACCACCACCACCACCACCACCACCACCACCACCACCACCTCCCCCATCAACCACCACTAGGCAGCAGCACCACCTCCCCTATCAACTACCTCCACCACCACTAGCAGCAACAGCACCACTAGCAGCATCACCACCACCACCACCTCCCCCTCCCCATCAACCACAACTAGGCAGCAGCAGCACCACCTCCCCGTCAACTACCTCCACCACCACTAGCAGCATCACCACTGCCTCCCCCATCAACCACCACCAGCAGCAGCAGCGCCACCTCTCAAAGCCAACATCATAATTACGACGCCCTCTCCTCTCCTCTCCTCTCCTCTCCTCTCTTAAAGTTCTCTTAATTTACCCTGGTGTAATGGCTGGCTCAAGAGGGGAGTCATTTCTTTATATATACCAGATGGAGGCCTCGTGTAGTCCTCGGCCCTCACCTCCCCACCACCCGGCCATTTGAAGTTCTTCTGGCACTGTAAGAGCCAGGTTATATAGATGGCTACCCTCATGTGTTACAGTCAAAGTGTGTAATCAGCCATTTCGTGTAATGACTAGTCAACTTGTGAAATGTAAACAATTTTAATCTAATTGAATCTAGCAAAACCAATTGTATACTATCTTTATCAAGCCTAGCCTCCCATAACTAAACTGAACATTAGATGATCTCCCACCAATCACATTTCAGGACGTAATCATTCTGTCAAATTCTAAAATAGATATGCTGGGCCTCACCATTTCCTCTAATATGTCTGGTCAGCCACACATCCTCAACATTACTAAAGCTGCCTCCCGAAAGCTGGGAATGCTGTACAGATGCTGTAGCTACTTCACTCCTGAGCAGTTGCTTCAGGTTTATAAGGGATTCATTCGACCTAACTTGGAGTACTGCTCTCATATCTGGGGTGGCTCTTCTTCTGTCCAACTGTTAGATAGGGTGGAAACAAAGGCATTTCGTCTTATTAACTCTCCTCCCTTAGTTGACAATAATCTCGTAACACTCGTCATGCCCGCGGTGCCCACCGTTTGTGTGTGGATGTCGGTCACACTAGAATAACCCGTTATAGTATACCCTTCTTTCCTCACACAACCAAACTGTGGAATGCTCTCTCTCTCTCTCAAAGATAATTGGTAAAGTGCGTCAAGGGCGAAAGAAGAGAAAGGGAGAGAGAAAGAGAGAGAGAGAGAGACTGAAAAGTCAATAGAAACTGATTACCAGAAGTCAAGATATACTTTGCTTTCACTCGTCCCCCGCAGAGGCTGAAACAAAAGTTGAGGTCATGGTGAAGAAATAACTTTTTTCATGTAAAAGTTCTTGTTTTGATAAACTTTTGTTGAGTGCAAGTTTCAAGATTGTCTCTTTGGGACATCTGGAGCTGTGAGAAGTAATGACCATTTGCAACCTTTATATATATATATATATATATATATATATATATATATATATATATATATATATATATATATATATATATATATATATATACTCGTGTATGTATATATATATATAAAACAGACGCGTACATGCACACCTGTGAAGCTCATTGCAATCACAGGACTTCAGGTGAGTCTGTCTATAATATGAAATACAGGTAGTGACTCAATCTCAGATGAAACTGACGAAAAATTCGTCCCTGGTGCGCTAAGCTAAAATTGAGAAAAATATTCCCACACACGATTAAATCATCTATTAGTCAGGTCAGGAGACTGCTTTCAGGCTCATTAAACAGAGACAAAAACCATAACAACTTTCCATTATTAATCTGGATATTATATCGTCGTAGCCCGACTGAATATTGTATAGAATGTTTCACCAACCCATCTTGCACCGTGGAGAAAAAAATAATAATTCTGAAGACCTTTCACATAAAAACAGGCAATTTCTCCAAGTAGGCTGGCCCATACACCTCTTGTTTTCAATTCCTTCCCCAGACAAGGTAGTCTTTTAGGGGCACTATTACACCGTCATTCTTACAGCCAAAGGGTAATTATTCCTCTCTCTAGATATTTTTTTTTCCGAGGAGAATTATTTAAAAAAAAATATTGAAGAGAACTTTTACCTCTGGGTTTTTAGAACCTTTATTATTTCAAGTCAAGAGGAGAAGTTGATGGGTTGAGGGAAAGTTGTTTAATTGTTTTTAATTTATCGTGAATTTCTGCCTCTGTCTGTTCTGTCCCTGTGGATATTTAATTGCGAGTCTGTCTTTTAGTGCGATTATTAATATGATAGTCTGTGTGTGCGTGCGTGTGTCATTAAGCTCGACGTAAAATCTAAACCTACAAAGAGAGCATTGAGAGAGAGAGAGATTACGCCTTCATAACAGATGTAAAAACAGAGACAGATACATATTCTCCTCCTACATTAATTAGTTGTACTTACATTATTCAGGTAACTCTCAGAGAGGAGCTGAGATTACAACCACCACGTCAATGTTTAAAAGGCTCAAGAAGAAGAAGAAGAAGAAGAAGAAGAAGAAGAAGAAGAAGAAGAAGAAGAAGAAGAAGAAGAAGAAGAAGAAGAAGAAGAAGAAGAAGAAGAAGAAGAAGAAGAAGAAGAAGAAGAAGAAGAAGAAGAAGAAGAAGAATAAGAAGAAGAAGAAGAAGAAGAAGAAATAAAGAAGAAATAGTAAGAAGAATAAATAAATAAATAAATAGAAGAAGAAGAAGAATAAATAAATAAAATAATAAATAAAAAATAAAAAATAAATAAATAATAAAAAAAATAAAATAATAAAAGAATAAATAAATAAAGAAGTTGAATAAATAAATAGTTGAAGAAGAAGAAGAAGAAGAAGAAGAAGAAGAAGAAGAAGAAGAAGAAGAAGAAAGAAGAAGAAGAAGAAGAAGAAGTAAGTTGAAGAAGAAGAAGAAGTGTAGAAGAAGAAGAAGAAGAAGAAGAAGAAGAAGAAGAAGAAGAAGAAGTTGAAGAAGAAGAAGAAGGAAGAAGAAGAATATAAAGTTGAAGGAAGAAGAAGAAGAAGAAGAAGAAAGAAGAAGAAGAAGAAGAATAGTGAAGAAGAAGAAGAAGAAGAAGAAGAAGAAGAAGAAGAAAAGGAAGAAGAAGGAAGAAGAAGAAGAAATAGGAAGAAGAAGAATAAATAGTTGAAGAAAGAAGAAGAAGAAGAAGAAGAAGGAAGTAGGTGAAGAAGTAAAGAAGAAGAAGAAGTAAAGAAGAGAAGAAGAAGAAGGAAGAAGAAGAAGAAGAAGAAGAAGAAGAAGAAGAAGAAGAAGAAGAAGAAGAAGAAGAAGAAGAAGAAGAAGAAGAAGAAGAAGAAGAAGAAGAAGAAGAAGAAGAAGAAGAAGAAGAAGAAGAAGAAGAAGAAGAAGAAGAAGAAGAAGAAGAAGAAGAAGAAGAAGAAGAAGAAGAAGAAGAAGAAGAAGAAGAAGAAGAAGAAGAAGAAGAAGAAGAAGAAGAAGAAGTAAAGAAGAAGAAGAAGAAGAAGAAGAAGAAGAAGTTAATAAATAAAAGAATAAAATAAATAAATAAATAAATAAAAAGTTAAAGAAATAATAAATAAATAAATAAAAAATAAATAAATAAATAAATAAATAAATAAATAAATAAATAGTAATGAAAGAAGAAATAATAAATAAATAAGATAATGAAATAAAGAATAAAATAAATAAATAATAAATAAATAAATAATAAATAAATAAAATAAATAAATAAATAAATAACAGTAGTTGAATAAATAAATAAATAATAACAGTTAAAACAGTTTATAAATAGATAATAAATAAAATAAAAAATATGAAATAAATAAATAACAGTTAAATAAATATGTTAATGAAAATAGTTAAATAAATAAATAAATAAATAAAATAAATAAATAGGTTGTAGTAAATAAATAAATAAATAAATAAAGTTAAATAAGATAAATAATTTGAAATAAATAAAATAAGAAAATAGTTGAAAATAATAGTTAAATAAATAGTTGAAATAGATGAATAGTTAAATAAATAGTTAAATAAAATAGATTTAATAATGAATAAATAAATAAATAGTTAGAGATGAATAGCTGAAATATGAATAAAATAGTAGAAGAAGAAGAAGAAGAAGAAGAAGAAGAAGAAGAAGAAGAAGAAGAAGAAGAAGTGAAGAAGAAGAAGAAGAAGAAGAAGAAGAAGAAGAAGAAGAAGAAGAAGAAGAAGAAGAAGAAGAAGAAGAAGAAGAAGAAGAAGAAGAAGAAGAAGAAGAAGAAGAAGAAGAAGAGTGGGTGGTGGGGTTGAGTGACCTAGGAGGGGTGAGGGGGGGTGGTGTGTGATCTAAGAGGGATGAGTCAACTACCTCTGACTTGAGTAAACTCTCTCTCCATACATCACCCAGCCTGAATGTCTCCCTCCCTCCACCCTTCCCGCCATCCATCTCACATTCATTATCAGCCTTCCTCCCACCCTCATCCTTCCTTCTCTCCCTCTCTGCATCCTCCCTCCCCCCCCTTCCTTCCTTCCTTCATCTCTCTTTCCAACCCTGCCTTCCCTTCCCATTTCTTCCTGCCTTCCGAACCTCCCTTCCTCCGTCCCTTCATTTCTCCATCCTCCTTCACTTTGGTCATCGGTATGTGGTGTGTGTGTGTGTGTGTGTGTGTGTGTGTGTGTGTGTGTGTGTGTGTATGTGTGTGTGTGTGTGTGTGTGTGTATGTGTGTGTGTGTGTGTGTGTGTGTGTGTGCACTCGTCAAAGTCAAAGAAGTTTTTGCGTCATCTTCAAGAAAGTTTCCTCTTGTTGTTGACATTATGTAAAGAAGGTAAATAACAGTCTTAGGTACACACACTGAGTCGGAGTATGGCTGTGTCGGGCCAGTCCTTCTAACGTATTCCTGGTGCATAAAATCATGAGAGAGAGAGAGAGAGAGAGAGAGAGAGAGAGAGAGAGAGAGAGAGACCATGTCAAACGGTTTCCTCTCCCTTGCATCACCAAACTATACAGGGACATTTTACCTGGAATTATGCATGGATTTTTATAGGTCAAACAGAGGTCAAAACAATACGCAGCCTTTACCGATACAACACTGGTGGGCTCTGTCAAGTATTGTGCTATGAATAATATACATATGTTTATTTCCTTTCGAATGAACACGGACCACCCCAGATGACCCGAGTCCCTCCCAGATGATCTCTAGGTGACCTTAGATGACCCCCATATGACCTTAGATGATCTCTAGGTTACCTTATATGACCCCCATATGACCTTAGATGATCTCTAGGTTACCTTAGATGACCCCCATATGACCTTAGATGATCTCTAGGTTACCTTATATGACCCCGATGACCTTAGATGACCCCGAAAGACTCCAGGTGAACTTAAATGATCCCGGATCCCCAGATGACTTCAGACCACACCAGTTGACCTGAGAAGATCCCACATTACCCCCAAATGACCCCAAACCAATCCAGATGACCGCAGACCATACACTATTATTACACTAACAACATTAATTTGATCTTTAATTCATATAGGCCATACGATATTATATATGGGATTATAAGGCACCAATATACTCGTATAAAAAAAATCCCGGATGGAAATGAACTATTAATAATATCTGTTTTAACCTTAATAAAAAAGTAACCTAATTACTACCATTTGTGTTGAAAATTTGGAGTTAAAATGTCAATGAATTTCCTCAAATGTTTTTGGAGTCAGATGTATTAAGGAACTTACTATTATTTAGAGGAAAATTGTTGAATAGATTATAATTAATTTTCGTCATAATATTTTGGATTCCTGCGGTGAATATGTGATGTTTTTTTAGACGGAGGCCAAAATATATAGTCATTATAGATGTAAGAGAGAGCAAAACAACAGTGAGGAAGATAGCTCTATCTTCCTCACTGCTGTTTTAACGGAAAAGGAAAAGGGTGACGTAAAAATACAAGCAATTACTTATAGTTTTATAGACGATAGTGAGGTTCATCACGTCTCTATAATGAAGCCAGGTTGTAAACTCCAAAGACTCTCTCTCTCTCTCTCTCTCTCTCTCTCTCTCTCTCTCACACATCAATATCTCCCAGTTTCTCCTCCATATTCTTACACCCTCCTCCTCTCTTTCTCCTTCACCTCACACACCTGTTGTCCTCTCGTGGTACAATTGACCTCTCTTACCTCTGCTTGACCTCTCTGCTATCATCTTCCTCAAGGTTTTGATATCTCAACTCCCTCTACCTCAAGTTATCACATGTATCTCAAACATTTCACCTTAAGCAAAGTAATCCTGTTATCCTCAACTTCTACTTAACTCAATGCACTTACAACCGCTTATTACCCCAATTCTACACTTTACTTACAACACTTATTATGCCTGATCTCAGTTCTACACTTATTGCTATTTTATATATGTAGTTCCATCGTTTAAAGTGGTTTTAAGTGTTATCCTGAACTCATAAGTGTGTGATATTATAATTTCAATTTCCCTACCGCACTTATACTACCTGAACTCACATCTATACAATACTTATTCCACTTATAATACCCTATATATACACTTAACTATATACTTAAAATCATACACATACTCGTATACACTTATCTCTGTTCTTACATCATATAATACACTCGACTAAACACTTACATTACCTCACATATACACTTGACTGTGCTTATAATACCTTATTGATACAGTTAGCTCTACACGTAATCTTTGTTCACTTGGTCTGAAAATGCATAACCTCAAGTCAAAACAGCACTTAATATCATTCTGTATTTGCTGTTCGTGACCAGTCAAGAAAAACAATGTGTTTTTCTTTAATACTAACCATTCCATTTTATGCTAAGACTGTTTTTGCGAATTTAATAACGTAAGTGCCAAGTGACATTTGATTATAAAGTTAATATATTTTTTGTACATGACCCAGTATAATATGTGTAGATATATTATATTTTATTTATTCCAGTATTTATTTATTAATTTCTTACCTATTTTCTATCGTTATTGTTTATTTACTTCGTTATTTACATTTGATTTACATTTCATTAGTTTATTTCGCTGTTGTATGTAAGTCATTGATATTGTGTTATGTCTTGGGGTATATATATTAACTCGATAAGAATTATATCACTGGAATATTCCCTCAAAGATGTATTATTGTCGGGACTATTAAATGAATACTAGGAGAGAGAATACATAAATACATACATACATACATACATACATACATACATACATAACATACAGTAGTCGATGTAAGTAAAATGGCCCCAAAAAATTACTCTAATTCTGATTTCAAAATACGATTGAATCAACTTATGAGTGAATCCCGTTCTTCATGGTTTTTTGTTTTTGTTTTTTAATGGAATATTATGTGTGTGTGTGTGTGTGTGTGTGTGTGTGTCGCTGACGGGTGGTGAATCCCCTTCACCCTGTACACCTCTCTCTATCCTCCTGTACTCCTCTAGCTACTCCTTATTCCCCTTCTTCGATCTCCCTGCCCCTTCCCTTCCCTCTCCTCGATCCCATTTCCCCTATCCTACTCCTTTCCTTTACCTCTGCCCATCCTCGATCCCCGTCCCCCTTCACTCACCCGTTCCTCCGCCCTTATCCCCATTCCCTTCCACGTCTTAAATCCCCTTCCCTCCTCTTCCAACTCCCTTTTACCTCTCCCTGTTCGCATCCCATTTTTCAGCGAGGAGAGATTATTAATGTAATTTTCTCCTGTTTTCTAAGACTTTAACAGCTACAACATCAATATTCAGTGTCAGTAACGGGTAAATAGAGTGTGACAAAAGTACCTTGTTGTGTTTTGTTATTTGGTCGTCACGAAAGGTTGAGTTTAATGAGATTGACTGAATAAAAATGGACATGTCTTGTCTAATATCAAACCTTGTATAAGACACTACGGAAGCAATACATACGAGGCGACACTCTGATGCACCCAACTCACCTGTAGTCTGTGTCTCAGTGTCTCTAATAAACACGTTTAGTCAAGGTGTGGCGCCGCGTGTCAGACAAATGTTTACATAATGTTTTGGGACAATATTACTGAGGTTTAGGCAGGATGATGACACAAAACTCAGTAACGACCCTGAAAGAGAGGCCAGCCATAACATTATCCCACACTCAGGACCATGTTATGGAGCTTCTCAGTCATGCTACATTGTAATACCTGGCAGATGGAAGGGAAACAAAAATAGAAACATACCGCAATGGCTACCGGCAGAGGGGACACAACTGGGAAAAAATGGAGTGTGTTTACATTTTTCATGTTGATTCAGAATTTCTGGTTCGTGAGGTAAAGAGGATTATTTCCCCTTTATTTACACAACAGAGTAAAAAATGTGTAATTGAATTATTTATGTGAATATTAATTTAGTGTGGGATTATCAGTGGTATGGCGGTCAACTTCTACAATGGAACAATGAACCGGAACGACACGACAGAGGGGCCTGCGTTGTCACTGTAGATTCATCTCTCCTACAGATGAAACAACGTCACCACCTTGAGTCTGTAATGATCCCTTAGGCAGTGTATCAAGTGATTGTTCTTTACGGCAAACCAAGATTATACAGAGACAAGTTCTATCACATAAACTCTCCTACTAATAATTGTACTCTCTCGTAAATATCTCCTCATAGACCGGTTTGTCTAAGTCGGTGGCTCTGTATACGATCTGGTATTGAAGGTGTGGTAGATAATTACAAGGCCGCCATATTGCGTCTAGATGGGCTGGCCAAGATTAATAACGTCATATCAGGTTATTGTCTCACCAAAGTGTCTGAAGAAAGTGAGTTTAATAAGAGATTTTCACCTCTACGAAGATTTAACACCTGTCATCAATATAGTTCAATCCGCTTCTTTGTTCGTCATGTCCACAAAGATTTGTTGGAAAAAATTAACGTAAAAACAATAGTAAAATGTTAGGCACACCAAGTCAAGATTGGTGTAAATAATAATAATAATAATAATAATAATAATAATAATAATAATAATAATAATAATAATAATAATAATAATAATAATAATAATAATAATAATAATAATAATAATAATAATAATAATAATAATAATAATAGGTTTATTGACACATACAGTAGCCAAAAGCAGAAAATATACAAATTACATAAATTGTACATATACTGTCTAATGTATGACATTGGGAAGGGTCATTTAGCGGGGAATTTCAGCCAAGTTATAGTCCAAATGTGAGATTTGTAAGGAGTGATCGCACATATTTTCTTTGGCTTGTTGATTAATTATTTTTGCAATGGTTGGAATGTGTTTGTTCTTGGAGCGATCAGTACGTTGTTGTATTGGCTAAATGCGGTTGTGGTGTCGAATAGCAATTCACGGACGGGGAATCTCAGGCGGTAGCAGGAGACGGTGGCTAATTTGGTGTAGTAGCTTCGTCTAACACTGACAGATGAGGCCAGGGTGATGATCAAAGGGAGTTGAGAGGGTCAGTATACTGAACGCCTCTTGATATTTTGTGTAAGAGAGGGCGAGAATAGTCTTGCTCGTCCTCTTCTATACTCTCTTGGAGTCTTCGTTGAGTAGCAGCTAAGGAAGAAGAACAGGATGGGGAAACCTACTATAGGTGAGCTTAGGAAACATGAATGTTGTGTAAGCATTCAAGAGCTCAGACACGGGAACTTCGGGGAACTTGAAACGACGGAGGGTGTGGTGACGAGAGCGGAAAGATTTGACGGTTGGACTGACGGATACTTTCTAGTACATTACAGATTGTTATTTATAGTGACACCGAGGAGCTTGGTGGAGTCCACAACCTGGAGTGTGTTGGGGCTGTGTGTGTGTGTGTGTGTAAAGACTGACGTAATATCCATAATATTCTTCCGAGACTCACCTGTTGACAGATGCTCAATTTTTAATACCAGGATCGTAAGAGCAGTGTTTTTTGTTCAACTCGTGTCTTTTATTTTATTTCTCAGCATCACTTTCATAACTTAATATGTACTGACTCAAGTTCATTGTTCTCCCTTAACAGGATATTCCTTATAAACATACAGTTATAATTATTGAAAATGAATAAAATGTAAAAATTTCCAGGTTTGTTTTATATTCCATCAACCGAAGGTCAATATCCATCACACCTGTCATGGAACCGTTTTAATATCCTGTACATCTGACAGTTTTCACCGTGCAGGTGATCAGACAGGTGGATTTCAGTACGGCTGTCAAATGCTAGAAGGCTCCCAGTCGAGCCACTATCATGACTGCTTTCCTGTTAAAACCATCAGAGTGAGATCAGATGGTAATCCAAGTGTTATTGCTCGTCCCGCGGTCTTAGTGAAGCAAAGAGCTTACTGGAGAGGAACCCAGGAGAGGCGGCGGACGCGACACTCTCACATCAAAAGGCAGACACATACACACACGACACATACACACACGACACATACACACACACGACACATACACACAACACTTCAAACGGGAACCTGAACCTATAGCGTTAAAAAGTAATACAGATGAGTTTTAAGTAACAAGAGAAAAAGAACAGAGAGAAGTATGTACTGTAGATTCACTGCAAGAAATAGTAGGTATACGGATTACCAGATTGTTCTCTTCAGTCTTTTAAGTTATAAACACTCAACCAATAACGAGGAGATCTGGGTCTGAGTTCTGGCTAACCACCCACACCTCTTGCCAATCAGTGATACTGCTGTAGCCTTCAGGATTCATCCCTTACAACAGGTCAACACTTCCTTACATAATAGACAGACAGAGATAGACACAGATGAAATACTTGTTCCTGCTACCATTACTCCTGCTGCTGCCTGGGAAAAAAGCACTTTACCTCGTCGCCAGCCTCTTTACCCACAACACTGCTTGCACTCTGCCTCATTCATACACAAAGTACAAAAGACCTACAATTTACAACAGTGGAGAGCCAAGACTGTCAAGTAATTGCACTTTACTAAACACAGTAGTCAAGAAAAAACAAAAACAACACTATTTTCCACCCCCAAGATAATATAAATGATGATGATGATGATGATGATGATGATGATGATGTTTTTCCCTATGTCTAATATTTATTACTCTGTTATCTTTTTTTCTCTCTTTATTCTTCTGGTGTCTGGTTTAATATTCCTCTTTCTCCATCTTCTCAATTTACATCCGGCTATTTTTTTCTGTTTAACCGCTGAAACTTTTTCCAAATCCCTTTTCCTTCCATCCTCTTTAAACTATCACATCCGCCTTTCGCTATCATCTTACATCCCCTTCCATCTAGACTCTCTCTCTCTCTCTCTCTCTCTCTCTCTCTCTCTCTCTCTCTCTCTCTGTCTTTGTTTTTCTTTCCTTTTCTTTTCTTTCTTTATGTCTATCTGCCATTCTTTCTTTTTTATGTCTCTATGCGTCTGTCTGTCTGTATCGAATTTTGTTTCTGTCTGTCTGTCTGTTTGTCTGTCTGTCTGTCTGTCTGTCCCATACACATTCTCATTATACCCTTAAAACAACTCTTTGGTAAGCCCTCTTACCTGGTCTATTAATTCTCTCTCTCTCGCCACCCTACCTTCCCACTCTATCCCCTCTCCTCACTCTCCATTCCCCACACACTCTCTCCCAGCCCTTCACCCATTCCCCACACACTCTCTCCCGGCCCCTCACCATTCCCCCACACGCTCTCTCCTTCCCTCTCACCCATTCCCCACACACTCTCTCCGGCCTCTCACCCATTTCCCCCACACTCTCTCCTTCCCCTCACCATTCCCCACACTCTCTCCTTCCTCTCACCCATTCCCACACACTCTCTCCCAGCCCTTCACCCATTCCCACACTCTCTCCTTCCCTCTCACCCATTCCCCACACACTCTCTCCCCAGCCTTCACCCATTCCCCTCTCTCCTTCCCTCTCATCCATTCCCCACACACTCTCCTTCCCCCTCACCCATTCCCCACACACTCTCTCCTTCCCTCTCACCCATTCCCCACACACTCTCTCCCGGCCCCTCACACCAAAAGACTATCACCCCCTATTGTCGCACACTTCCCTCCTGTGCAGAAAGTCAGGAGAGGAACAAGGTATCACCCGCGTGACTCAAATACACAATCTACTTTTTCCCCTGAGTCGAGAAACGCTGAGGAGTCAACTCAAGGAATTTCGCCAAGGTGGCTGTTTTTTTTAATAAGAATCCTAAGTGGCTGTAGAGAGTGATTTTTTTTTTAGGTGTGTTGGTGAGAGAAGAGGAGGGGTGAAGAAGAGGAAAAGGTGAGGAAGAGGCGGCGAGGGGTTGGTGAGAGGGGGAGAAGAGGATCAGGAAAAGACGATCAATACTGATCATCATACAAACTGATTAACAATTCCTTACGTGTTAAATCACTTCTTTTTGGTCAATACGGCCATATGTTGTACACAAAGATAATGTTGCCAGTAACTGATACAATCTGGTCAATATTTACTTGTGATCTAAACATGGACGTGATACTCTGCCATATGGTTATTACAGTATTGGTTCTAGGTCATTTAGGGAACTTATCATCAATCAAATGTACTCTAATCTTTCTTTATTTGACAAGTGTCGCATTAGATACAAACAGGTATTTAATTAAGGAAGTGCCTTGTTATACCTCTGCAATACACAATTTCCTCATTTAACCACAAAGAATTGATGATGATGACTGACAGACAGACAGACAGACAAACAAATACAGACATCCACATAGAGTGGCAACAGGTCAAGGTCATTTAAACATAATATCCCCCCTCCAAAAAAAATAAATAAATAATTCTAATAGCCAATCAACTAAAATTTATAATTTCTCAACAAGGAGTAAAACACTGGACTATCTGTTCAGGCTATCTGCTATTTGTGTCATTAATCGCCCAGGATAAACGGTCGTAAAATCTAATCACCTAATCCACGTATTATTACATCGTAGAGGCATAATGACCTCCCCCCAAATACTGAACAAGCAGAGGGACGAGGAGGATGAGGGGATGAGGAGAGCTCGGCTGTTTGTGTTTTACAAGTCCTTGGCATAATGGTGATGATGCCATAGTGGAGGGTGGGGGTGAAGTGCATATAGGTAGTAGGTAGAGTAGTAGGCAGCTACCGAACAGGGAGGTACTACCGCCTGGGAAGATATTGGCAGCATAATGTGTTGTCTAACGGTAGACCCTGCTGCCATATGGCATCACGAAAATTGTGACCAAGTCCCAGGTTGCTGATCTGACTTTCTGCCTCATTTACACACAATTGTAGGGTCTCAGTTGTTTCTATTACATGACAAAACAACATACATATAGCGTTTCTCACTGTTGATTTTTTTCATTCGTGCATTTCTTTGTATTTATTATTATCACAGTGTTGTTATTATAATTATTATTACCATTAATATTTTATTTTACTTTTTATTATAAATTTTATTTACTATGAATTATTATTATTATTACATTTTCGCCCCCCGGGCCCTGATGTGGGTCAGTGACCTGTGCCCGGGTGGGCTAATCCCCGTAAAAAAAAAAGTGCCTAGTGGTATTGTGGGATTATGGTAGAGTGAATCTCTTTAATGGTGTGGGAGATTATCGTTAATTATTTAGTGATCTCACACACACACACACAAATTTCTAAGGACAGATGTCGAGATGACAGAAAGAAAAAAAGATAAATTTGGTTTAAATGTTATACAGAAGTTCATTTGGTTTTGATATTTAACGGAAGCAAAAAGAATTGTTTAGTAGATAACACATTAAGTGAGAGGTATTGTGTTGACTTATAAGTTATATTGTTGTTATACATTTTGTAAATATACTCATTTGTAAATAAGGCCTTTTTTTGGGTATATTAAGTAAATGAAGCCTTATTTAGGTATACTGTATTATGTAAATGAAGCCTCCTTTTAGTATATTACATAAAACAATACAATATTTAAAGAAATTATTTTTAAATATTAATATGTAATCAAGTAAAAAAAAAATCTATTTACAGTTGAAAAGAAATATTCATCTTACTGACTTATATCCTTCAAAAGAAAAAGTAATCACAAGTTTTAGAAAAGAATATTATTATTTATGAACCATGAAAAGAGGAAAAATTATTAATTAGTTGTAAATAAAATTGTATTTATTTTTACAAACTAATACATAGAATAACTCTCTCTCTCTCTCTCTCTCTCTCTCTCTCTCTCTCTCTCTCTGCATACATACTTTGTATTAATAAGTATAGACAGATACGAAGTGAATCATTATTTTGAAGGAATGCAACAGTTACGAGATAGTTATAACAGGTATCTATGTAATTAAGCCAATACATTTTACCTTAATACCTTGTAAAACATGATCTACATTCTCAGAGTATCGTAAAGTATTTTTCCTATCGTAACTGAGGGTAATAGAAAACTCCTAAGGTACGGTAGAGTCTCACTGCGATTTCGACTCCATCGTGTTTAAATTTATCCTGGTAAATATACTCACCTGACAACTGACGGGGTAAATTAAAGAAAAAAAAACAGAATATAAGTAAAAAAAATACAAAATAAACGAAATAAATAAACATACTGGAACCTATGTAGAGACTTGAGGTATTTTTCTTCCCAGTTTTTAATAATAGTGTCTTGGGGGGGAAATTGAAAGTATAAGCCAAAGCCGATTGGAGGTTATTACGATATTTTAATAGTTATATAATGGAGGAGGAGGGGTAGAGAGGAGGGGGGTCGTGGAGGAGGAAAGGTGGGAGAGAGGGAAGAGACATAAGAGGGGGTTGTATGGGTAGAAAGGAGGAAAAGTTGGAGATGAGATTATGCGAGAGGTGGGTTGGTAATAATAATAATAATAATAATAATAAAAATAATAAAAATAAAAATAAAAATAAAAATAAAAATAATAAAAATAATAAAAATAAAATAAAAATAATAAAAATAAAATAAAAATAAAATAAAAATAATAAAAATAATAAAAATAAAAATAAAAATAAAAATAAAAATAAAAATAAAACTAATAATAAAAATAATAATAATAATAATAATAATAATAATAATAATAATAACAATAATAATAACAATAATAATAATAACAATAACAATAACAATAATAATAATAATAATAATAATAATAATAACAATAACAATAATAATAATAATAATAATAATAATAATAATAATAATAATAATAATAATAATAATAATAATGATAATAATAATAATGGAACAATTATAATACCACAACCTACAACAAACCAACAGGAGTTTTACTTACAAAAACACACAAAACTTACAAACAAACACGACAATCTTAATTAATGGGGTGAGGGACACTGAACAAAGAGATTTACCAGTAAGTAGATAAAACATTACTGGTATAATCACATGATAATTACTTAATTACAGCACAAAGGAATGACAAGACAACGATAACGAGTAATTGACAGCCATATGACGTCATCACACCTTGTAGGAATTTGATAAACATGACATAATGAGAAGATCACGATATTACGGTGACAAGGGATTAGCAGCATTATAGTTCGATAAGAGTTTGTTGAACTTAGTGAGAGAGTTTTAGAATAGTTTTGGTGATATTCGTAATAATAAGATCATTTAGTGTTTAATGTAAGGAAGGGAATTTATGGAGATCCTGTTAGCTATAGCCAAAGAAAATAAAAATAACTGGACTCAGTCTGGTCCCCTGTGGTACTCCGTGGGTAATGAGTGGGGTGGCGTAGGGGGGGTCGGGGGCTGGATCTGGTGGGGGAAGAATTGCTTTGGGGGGCTGTGTTTGGTGGATGGAAGGAGGAGTGTTGAAGGGGCTGGGTTTAAGGTGTGGGTGATGGCGGGTAGGAGTGGGTTATGGCGGGTGGGAGGGTTATGGCGGGTGGGAGTGGGTTATGGCGGGTGGTAGGAGCGGATGATGGCTGAGTTTGATACTGGGGGGAGGGGAAGAAGAATAAGTGCCTCCATCAAGTCTTAAGAATATATTCCTCCGCCGTTCCTCTGAAGAGTTACCACACCTCACGTAAAGGTTCAGCAGCGGGGTTGACGGACGGACACAATAAACACGGCTGCTGTATCACCAACTTTACCTTGGATAAACTGCCATCACCCCAACTTTACTATTTTTTTTCTTCTTAAAGCTTTGACCTTGAACTCTGACATGACCTAAGGAGCATAATGACTCTAAGAAGTATTATAGAGATACGAGGTAAGTAAATGTTGAAGTGTTTACGTAATTATTGAGGTATGATATAATGATATTTATAATACATAGTCATTAATATTTACACTGCCCGACTCACGTGATATCTTAGTGTGTAAAGATCGATAACCCGAGAAGAAAAAAGACGAATACGAAGACGACGAAAACACTTATGCCTCTCGTGCCTAGTATTGCAATATCAGTCCTCGGTATCGACCTTCAGACTTGAGATATGGCAAATATAACCGCTGTTGATGACGACAAGAATGGGATCTATTACAGAGCCGCCAAGATATGCTGATATCGCCTCCTCCCACGGTCGTCCAGCCGATTTCATGACTCACCGATATCGTTGGTTATACACCTGGGTCCTACCCCTCCCCTCCACCCCCCCTCCCCCCACTATCTGTACCCCTCCGAGATGTGAACTATACGCTGATTGGACGAGGCCAGTAGTGACGTGGCCCTCTTCTCAACCATCCACGAGGCATTTCTTCATTCCGGTTTATTTATTGTTGTTCGTTTACTTTCCTTTGTCAATGTTTTGGTTCCTTGTCTATCGTATGTTTTCTTTTTTTTTGTGTTTATGTTTTTGTTTGTTCTATTTTTTTTTCTTTTTTTAATCACTATTTTAGTCATTTACTCCCTGTTAGTTTCATCACTTTTTTTTTTACATTTTCTTTTATTCCGGTTTATGTTATCATCTTTTTCAACCATTATTTCTAGATTTTTCTCCATTTCTAATTCCCTTTCTCATTTCACCCTCAATTATGTGCTTCGAGACTCGTTTTCTTTTCACGAATTTAATCCAACAGAACGTGTGATCTCTCTCTCTCTCTCTCTCAAACTACTCTAAGATAAAATCACTCTCCCTCCCTTCCTCCCACTCCCATCCTCACCTACTCTCTCTCTCTCTCTCTCTCTTTCTCCCGCAGCCTCTCACCAACTTAACACCCTTCAATACCTCTACGAAAGCTTCCAATACCATGAATACAAGCCGCCATATTCCTTCACCTTTTTAGAGATATTGTCATGTTAGTTCGATTGGATTTATTCCCATGGGAGAAGGAGGTAAAGAAGGAGGTGGAAAGGAGGATGGAAGGAGCAACAAGATGTGGTAGTGGAAGGGTAGGAGAGGGGCGTGAAGAGGAGGAAAGAAGTGAAGAGAGGGTGAGGGTGAAGAGAAAGAGAGGGTGATGAAAGGAGATGGAAGAAAGTGAAGGAAAAGCTAAGGAGGAGGAAGAGAAGATGTTGGGAGGAAGCGAGGAGGAAGAAGAGGATATGAATATTAAGATGAAGAGGGGGAGAGGAGAATGTGATAAGAGTGAGAAGGAAGAGAGGCTGAAGGAGGAAAGTGGAATAAAAGAAATGTAGACATTGAGCAAACTTCCACAAGGGAAGGAAGAAAAGGAGTTGGAGGAGAGTACGGAAGGAGGAACAGGACGTAACTTTCTATCCCTTTTCTCTCTTCCTCTCTCTGTATGTCAATCCTTTCTCTCTCCTCCTCCTCTCTACATCTATCAATCGATTTATCTCTCACCTTTTTCTCTTTTTCAATACACGCAAAGGCCAGGTAGAGAGAGTAGGTACACCCTAACGCAGGTAGAGTAAGCACACCATAACGCAGGTAGGGGGGAGTAGGTAGACCCCAACACACAGGCAGAGTACTTAGACCCGGGAGAGGGAACACAGATCTACCTAGGCACTATGGCACTCCGGACGCTGGCATCTTGAGGTGCCTCAAGTCGATTCCATTAGACCTATTACCGTCCACTCTCCCTTAGAGGTAATCTGAGTTACTAATGCTAATATATTAATGGGCTCGACACCTGCTTCTCACTCCTCCCGGGAGAGTGGCCCATCTTCTCTCTCACTCCTCCTGCAGAGTGGCTCTCCCTCCCTCTCACTCCTCCTGGGAGAGTGGCTCATCTTCCCTCTCACTCCTCCTGGGAGAGTGGCTCATCTTCTCTCTCACTTCTCCTGGCAGGGTGGCCCTTCTTCCCTCTCACTCCTCCTGGCAGAGTGGCCCTCCCTCCCACTCAAACCTCTTGGGAGTTGGGCACTTCTTTCCTCTCACTCCTCTCGGGAGAGTTAACCTCCCTCCCTTTCACTCCTCCTGGAAGAGTGGCCCTCCTTCCCCCCTCACTCCTCCTGGGGGAGTGGCTCTCCATCACTCTCCCTCTTCCTAGAAGATTGGCCCTCCCTCCTTCTCACTCCTCCTGGAGAGTGGCTCTCCCTCCCTCTCACCCCTCCAGGGAGAGTGGCCTTTTCTCTCAATTTTCACAAGAGAGAGGACTCTAAAGTTATCAGAGATAATAATATTGGTAGTGGTTATGAAATAATTAATAGCAGTAACTAATATTATTATTATTATTATTATTATTATTATTATTATTATTATTATTATTACCATCTATGATAGTAACACCAGAAGTAGTAGTGATAGTATTACAGCATTTATCGTCATAATTATACCTCTGTACGAATCAATAACTTCATTTTCTAAGCAAGTAGTATAAAGCATCACAAATACGTAATAAAATTCTCCTGCATTATGGTTACTCATTAATTATAGCATTACATTTACATGAAACCATCAACGATATAGATCCTAAGGCATTATTTTTACTCACTAATTCCATGACTCAACAAAGTCTCAGGTATTATTCTAACTCCCGGACTTAAACATTACATTAAATAACACCTCCAGACGCCCCACTAGTCAGCCCTCGCCTCCACTACCTCCTTCCCCAATCTGCTATAAATTGTTTACGATCGAAATTGTTTAGCTTGTAAATTGTTTTCAGAGCCAACACCATCTGGAGGTTGAAGATGGGATCCGATTCTTTCAGTTGATTGTAATGGAATGTCCACAAGTCGCGTGGCTGGCACGGAGGAGACGTAGGATTGAAGACCTCTCAATAGAGATTAGAATCCTCTTGTCTAGATAGGATGTTTTTTGTTTATCTCAAAAAGTAAATAATGGGAGGATTTTTGTCTTGTTTCTTTGATAAGTGATATATTTTTTGCTGTAATATATTGAAATCATTATTATTACCGTTATTGTTATTATCGTTATTGTTATTATCGTTATTATTATTATTATTATTATTATTATTATTATTATTATTATTATTGTCTATGTTAGTAGTAGTTGTAGTAGCAGTATTTTATATCTATTGTGAGTTACTTTAGTAATTCAATGTAAAAAAAATAACTCTTACTGGATATTACACATTAATCATAATATTACTAGTATCAATAATCATGCTAATAATAATTATAATAATATAATAAGATTTAGTATGATGAAAAACAAAAGAGATAAAAGTAGAAAACAAAGTAATATGATAATTATATATCAAGACACAATCAGACAGACAGACACACAGACAGAACAATAAAACGACAGAGCCATAATCCTCTACCTGGAGCTAATTACCTCCATCAAAGGAACAGACTCACCTTAGTGATTATAATTTGCGGCCGTGTATAACGTCCTCATTTTATTCAGTTTTTCAGCATGGTACCAGTCAGCTAGTCAATCAACTCTTAAATCTGCTAATGAGTCAACCAGTCACTCTACTTAACTCTTCATTCTGTCATCCTGTTAGTTAAATCTGCCCTGCCACCCAGTTAGATTCTCAGTTCAACCTGCCAGTCATCCAATTAGCCCGTCACTTCAATGCGCCAGTCACCTAATCAACCTGTCAGTTCAATGCGCCAGTCACCCAATTAGCCTGTACTCAATCTACCAGTCACCCAATTAACCTGTCAATCAACCAACTTATCAGTCTAGCCAAACAATCATTCTGTCAGTTCAATCATTCAGTCAATTAGCCAACAGTCAACCAATTACTTCAAGATGATGCACAGGTGAGCGTGGACGCTGATTACACTACCTGATGTCTCTTATAACCGGAGTGTTTGACCAGCAATTAATTATTCTGTTCGGAGTATGTGTGTGGGCGAGAGGTCAAGGGGAGAAGGGTAGTTGTCTGGGTGTGAGTGGGGTGAGAGGGAGGGTGAGGGGGAGGGTAAGGGGGAGGGGGTGTAAGAGAGGGGTAAGAGGAAGGGGTGAGTGGGACAGGGTGAGAGGGAGGTGAGTGGTGGTGGAGATATTCCTTTTATTAGTATCTAGTTTATCTTCGTGACATAAGTGGTTTTGTAGTGTGTGTGTGTGTGTGTGTGTGTGTTTATTTATTCACAAGAGGAAGGACTACAAACAGTACCTACAAAAAATACACCAATTTTACACCTTCATAATACTCACCATATTTTCTAACTTCGTCTCCTATGTTACTTAAACAAAAGTACACGTCACCATAAAAACAAACACAATGATAACGACAAACAATTCTACTTCTCAACCTCTCCCATATTAAAACACTTTATTTATTATTTTTATCTTAATGTCTCCAAAATAAAATAATAATTCGCTCGACAAATTACATTTTTACATTACAAAGAGAAAATCATTACAGTCAAGAATTCGCTCTTAATCGCTTCAGAGAAAAACCAAAATACTTCCCACTGTATATTAAACATACCAGGAGATGAAAATTATTATTATCAAGCATGTGTGATAATCCTCTGCCAGCGTCATAACAACCAGAGAGCAATTCTAAAAAGGGAAATTGTGTTTTGTTGATTTTAATCCGATGTAAGAGAGGAAGGAGTCCCGCTTATATTATATTACAATGTCTTTTTCTTCCTTCCTTACACATAGACCTAATCGAGTCTATATTTTTTCCTTCTATCCCCTTTTCTCCCTCGCACCCCCCTCCCTATATCCCCCCTCCTCCTTTATCTCCCTTTCCTGTTTAATCTTTCTCCCTTTGTCTCTCCTCTCTCTTTTCCTCTCCTCCTCCTTCCTCCGTCCTTTTCCTTCCTTCCTCTTCTCATTTCCTTCCCTTCTCTCTCTTTCTACCTCTGCTTCCCTTATCCCCTCACCTTCATTAAAAATTGATGATACTTGATACTTAGCGACAATGTAATTCAGGAAACCTTACCGTAATGCAATTTTAAACAACGTTATTTGATACGAGTCTCAGAATGAGTCTCAGTATCAGTTTGTTTTGAAGCCTCAGAGCCTCGTGCGGAGGAGTTTTTGTATTACACTGACACACTGGGTGAGAAGGTATCTACCTGACTCGTTTAAAACTACGATAAAAGAAGAGAGAGAGAGGAAGGGGGGGGAGGGGCAGTAGGATAGATAAACGGAAAGAAAGACAGAAAAGAGAAATAGAGAGAAAGACAGAAACAGACAGACTTGAGATAAAACGACAGAGACAAAACGTAGACAGGCAAATACACACAGACAAACAGGACGGAGAGAAAAATAAATAAAACACATAAATTAGCCACAATTATCCAAGGGAAAAAACAAATACTATTTTTTCGAGTCACCAAATATGGCAAATTATTACAGTAGTTTGTATATAATTTTCTGGTCGTGTTTAGCGCCATATACTGTGAATAATGACTGTTTATGGGTTATGGACAACACTCTAATGATGGTGTCTGGCTGTGAGATGGAAAGACGGATGGTGAAACAGGGTGAGTAGAGGGAGAGGGGGCTGGGAGGGATGGTGGAATAGTGTGAATAGAAAAAGGGAGGGAAGGAAGGAGAGGTGGTGGAAAAAGGTGAGCAGAAGGAGAGATAGATAAGTTAATAGACAATAAGAAGGGATAGAGAATGCGAAAGGTAGTTAGAAGGAAGGAGAGAAATTGGGAGAGGGAATAAAGGGAGAAATGAGGGAGGGAGAGAATTGAGGGTGTGGCGAAGTAAAATAGAAGGGAAGAAGTAATAAATAATAATAGAGTCGGGAAGGTAGAGAGAAAAGGGGAGAGAATGAAATAGAAGGAAAGCTGGAGTGAGAGAGTGAGGGAAAAAGAATGGAAAGGGAGAAAGGAAAGAATGAGTGAGAGGATAACGGATAAGATGAATGAGAGATAGAAAAGGAAATAGAAAGGAGTGACTGAGAGTTGTAAGAAACACAGTCAAGGGAGTACGAGAGATAGAAAGAAAGAAAGTGTAAGGAATGAGACAATTTTTAGAAAGTATCTACGCGTGTGTGACTGTGTGTGTGACTGTGTGTGTGTGTGTGTGTGTGTGTGTGTGTGTGTTTGTGTGTGTGTTCTGTAAACGCCCCTTCCTCTACAATTCTCTCTTTGCTATAAGTCTCTATACGATCCAGGAACCTCAATACCTTATGGCAAGTTCAAGAAACACCAACAGGTAACCACAGGTAAACACTTAACATTTCTCTAAGTCTCTGCTGAAGTAAGACTGACATCACACCCCCTCTACCGTCAGCCTCCCCATACTGATATTGTAACAGTTTATTTAGCCCGAAAAATAGTCACAGAGTGGATAATGTTAACAATATTGACATGGCTGAGCCAGTTGAGGGCCTGAGCTCTCTTAGTGGCAAAAGTCTCTGAGCGTAATAGGTAACAAAAAGCTCATCTTCGCATATTTCACTGTACTGTTTGATGGTAATGAAAGAGTATTATTAATTTATAAACGAAACCAACAATTGACTTCCTCTAGTTATATAAAACTCGAAATTACCACAAGACTCCGAAGCCTAACAACTTCAGTATCTTGTGAGACAGTAAAGGGTGGAGGCGGGTTAATAACTAAACACTACCATTCATTATTACACTTCCCAACATCCGACTTTCTACCATCAGTCTCTACGGTGATAAGAGTCTCTGGAATATTATATATTAGAAATGAGAGGAAGAGGACAGGAGGGGGGAGGAGGAGCGAGAGAGATGTGGGAGAGAAAGAGTGAGCTATACTTTGATGGTAACAGGTTGTTGTTGTTGGTTTAATAAGGTGAGCCAGGTTAATGGGTTCTCTATTGTGTTAGACTGGTAGTGGTAGTGGTGGTGGTGGTGGTGGTGGTGGTGGTGGTGGTGGGTAGTGGTGGTGGTAGTGGTGGTGGTAGTGGTTGTGGTGGTGGTTGTGGTGGTGGTGGTGGTGGTGGATCAAGGCAGCTTCACTCCTCTGGTGTTCACAACCTCTGGCGGCATAGGACCAAGTGCAAGACGCCTCTACGCAAGACTGGCGGAGGTGTTATCTGAACAGAAGCAGCAGCCCTGGAGCCAAGTTGCAGTCTGGTTGAGATGCCGACTGTCCTTCTCTCTACTTAGGTCTGCATTACTTTGCCTCAGGGGAATGAGATCTTCGGCACCAAAGCCGACAACAGTCGCAAATATTGACTGAGGCTACAGGCACTGAATGCCGCATAAATCTGCGGCTCAACTAACTCAACACAGCTAGGATAGCTACTTATGTATTAGGATATATAATATTAAGGTAATAAAATGGTGGCGAAGGTGTGGCTATTGGAGGAAGCTGGAGGCCACGTTTTTTTTTAATAGTAGTGGTAGTAGACGGGGGGAGGTTGAGTGATGGTGGTAGTAGCAATGGTAGTGGTGGTAGATGGTGAGAGTAGTCGGAGTGGTAGATGGTAGTAGTGGTGCTAGGGTGAATGATGATAGTGGTAGTAGTGGTTAGATGGTAGTGATGGTGGTGCTTAGTGGTGAATGATGATAGTGGTAGTAGTGGTTAGTGGTGGTAGTAGGGTGAGTGATGGTGGTGCTTAGGGTCTCTCTCTCTCTCTCTCTCTCTCTCTCTCTCTCTCTCTCTCTCTCTCTCTCTCTCTCTCTCTCTCTCTCTCTCTCTCTCTCTCTCTCTCTCTCTCTCTCTCTCTCTCTCTCTCTCTCTCTCTATATATATATATATTATATATATATATATATATATATATATATATATATATATATATATATTAAGCTCCCTTGTGGTCTTTTCTCGGGCGTTATTATTTCCCCTCCCCTCCCCTCCCCCTCTTCTCTTTTATTTTTCTAATCCTCAGACCTCAAGTTCTCCAAAGAAAGCGGAAGAATGAAACCTTTGAAGACGGAATGAAAACCTTACTGGAGAGGCCGTTTTATCCTGTACAGTACAGCGTCTTATTAAGGTTAAGATTGTAACATTTTGTGGTATTTTAGGAATTTTATTTTCATTAGCTTCTTAATGTTCGGTTCTAAGATCTTGACTACAAATGTGGGAGTGAAGGATTGAAGAAACGAATTTGAATTGACTTACAAAAATATTAGATCATGGCCAACTATAAACAACAACAACAACAACAACAACAACAACAACAACAATAATAATAATAATAATAATAATAATAATAATAATAATAATAATAATAATAATAATAATAATAATAATAATAATAATAATAATAATAATAATAATATTAATAATTATAATAATAAAAACATTCTTCACCACAAAACATATATGAAACTACGACAATCGACCCGCTATTTTCTGTAAAGTTTCCTCGCGACAATTTTTACGAAGTACCTAAGGCATGAAAGGGGTTATAATATGCAAATTTGGCTGCCGTCAATCATGCCGAAGGAAGGAAGCGCTTGTTTATACTCTAAAATGCCCATAAAACTTAGTTATAGTGACTCAAAGTGGCTTTCAGGTGGAGATTTAAATGGGACATCCCAACTAAACTAGCAGAAGGAGGGAGGAAGACAGGGAGGGAGGAAGGTAGGGAAGGAGAGGGGTAGAGACGTAGGGGAAAAAGGGAAGGGCAGAAGGGGGAAATGAGGAGGGAAGGAGGGAGGGAGGGAGATGAGGGTAGGGAAGGAGAAGAGAGGTAAGTAGGGATGGAGAAGGAGGGATGGAGAGTGCGAGGAAGGGAAGGAAGTCTCTAGTGTAATGGATATTTGATTAAATTTTAATAGATGTCAGAGGAGATAGGGTACAAGAGGAGAAGGAAGAGCAGGAGGAAGAGAGGAGGAGGAAAGAGGAAGGGTAAGGAGGTGATGGGATGAATGTATGGAATGGGAGAGAGAGAGAGAGAGAGAGAGAGAGAGAGAGAGAAAGATATGGTTGATAGATAAAGCGACCGAAAAGACACAAGAGCTATATACCTCCTTCTCCCTGGCTGGATTTTCAACCTGAAGTGATTGCCCTCGGTGGACTGCTCCCGAAATCCCAGGTGAACCCTGTTATTCTCTGCAAATACCACCTCTCCAGGATCGCTCACTGGTCCCCAGGTAGGGTCGTCCTCTACACTGATGGTTCTGTTGACCCCGCTACAGGTAGGGCCGGGGCTGGTGTCTACATCTCCCGTCCTCATGCCCCTGAGCCTATCAAACTGTCTCTCAGAGTTTCTGACGGGGCATCCTCCACTCAGGCTGAACTAATAGCCCTCCTTGCTGCCCTTCTCGCTGAGGAAGAAGCAGATGGTTTCAGCCCCTTGCTTGTCTGCTGCGATTCCAGGTCTGCTCTCGACGGGATCGCATTTGGATCTGGGGAAAATAAGGACCTCATCCTCCGAATACGAGGGTTAACATCCAAACTTCAGGATGAAGGCCGTCCTGTGACATTCCTATGGATACCTAGTCATGTCGGTATCTTGGGGAATGAGGCAGCAGATGACCTTGCCAAGACTGGCTGCAACAAGGCCACACCTGACTACGTTGTTCCTCGAACACTCTTACAGATTAGGACCCAAATCCGCCGCAAACAGAGAGAAGCTCGGGAAGCAGCCATCCCCCTGGACTCCCCGCCCACATGGTACGATGTCCTCCGTAAACTTCCTAACTTCTCATACGTCTACGGGAAAGGGTCGCGGAAGGGGGACGTGATTGCTGCCCGTATCATCATTGGATATGACTTTGCTTGGGAGATTGGTATCCCCACATCCCCTGAGCAACGCTCTTGTGCGTTATGCAGAAGACCCGACAGCCGCACCCTTATTCACTACCTCCTAAGATGTCCCCACACACAACGCTTCCGTGACGCCTGCTGGACCACCACTCCACGACCCCCTGACGGAGACACGATGATCCTCCCAATACTGGCCAGATATTTTGTAAATAATATTAATTATGTGTTAAAGGAACATCCTTCCTTCCTTAGGCTTTAGTAAGCCCCTTTATAATATTTATACTGTATATACTTTTCACACTTGCCAGATGATTCTGGTGTCATTGTACAGGGGTACCTAGTGACAGCACTAGGATCCCGCTTCCTCTATCAAGGAATAAACAATTGAAATTGAATTGAAAATTGACAAAAACAAAAATATGAAGAAAAAACCGAAATAAAAATATCGTCAACAACAGAAGCAAACAAACAAAAACAATAACAACAACAACGATAAAAAAGTAGGACAAACAGATGAAGGAAAAGAAACATACATAGAAATTGAGAGAAATCCTACACATGGAGAGATAGAGAGAGCCAGAGAGACAAGAGGGAGATATCTAACAACCCATCTTCTTTACCGGTCATAAAACAGAAGACAATCTCAAAGAGTGACAGATAATATACATAAAAAGTAATTTACAACCTCATTCTCACTATTTATTTACTTAATTACCATCCTAATTACTTAATGGTCCTTGAAATAATAATTATACCTATTATACAGGTAAGTCCGGCTAATTGATCCATTCTTCAATGTTTTCAATTTTATGTATCTACCTTCTTTTTTTTTTTTTACTTTTTCCTTGCTTATTTTTATTTATTTATTTATTTATTTCTATTTTTTGTGTGTGTTTTTTTTAGAATCGAGTCAATTCAGCCATTTACCTTCCGAATTGGAGAGAAAATGTTTTATCACCCCCTAAAAATGTGTCCTTGGTTTTTCCCGATATTTTTCTGGAGTAAAGAAAAAAAAAAGTATTTGATTATATATATTCATTTACCTGCGTCTCTCTCTTTCTGTCTCTTGTCTCTCCGTATCTCTATCTCTCTCTCACTATCCGTCCGTTTATCTCTTCTGTTTCTGTATCTATTTGCTAATTTGAGAGAGAGAGAGAGAGAGAGAGAGAGAGAGAGAGAGAGAGAGAGAGAGAGAGAGAGATAGATTCCATAAGGAGGATGAAGGCAATAAACGCATATACAGGTGAAACAATTAGTTGATTAGTTTACCTGTGTTCATGCTTCAGGTGTGTCCCGATTAAGGTGTAGGGGAAAGAAAGCAGAATTGGTGAAGGGAAGTGAGAAAGGGGAAGAGAAATAGGAATTGGAGATAGAGGAATAATGAGAGGAGAAGAATGATTCAATGAATAAGTAGGAAAAAGGCAAGGAAGAGGGAGAAAGAGATGAGGAAGTGAAGGGGGAAGAGGAGGAAGAGAAAGAGGAGGGAGGTATTTGAGAATAAGAGAGAGGTAGACAGAAAAGATAAATAAATAAACTGAAAGAGATATAGATGGTGTTTGTGTAGGAATTAGCTTACATTCTTAATTGTATCATTAATTCCCTCTACTACTACTACTACTACTACTACTACTACTACTACTACTACTACTACTACTAATAATAATAATAATAATAATAATAATAATAATAATAATAATAATAATAATAATAATATCAGTGTTACCAATATCACATAAAAATCTTCTTTCTCTATCCGCATATTTGAAATACCCTTAAGAAAAACAAAGGCATATATTTTCTTCTCTATCAAACGACTACTCAAATTCCAGTCATATTTTAAATTCCCTTGAAACATATCCACTCCTCACAAATTCACACTCAAACGCTTGCAGTTTTTTCTTTCTTTTTTGCAACATTTTCAAAGGCAGAACAATTGATCCTGTTCTCATCATAAGGGCTAAAGTTATATGTGATCAGAGGTGAATAAAAACCTTAAGTGGATGCCTCCCGGTGTATGAATTTACGTGTATGAGTCTGTCTTGTATTTTAGTTCTCTTCCTATGTGTCTGTGTCTCTTGATTTTTCTCTTTCTATGTGTCTGTGTCTCTTGATTTTTCTCTTTCTATGTGTCTGTGTCTCTTGATTTTTCTCTTCCTATGTGTCTGTGTCTCTTGATTTTTCTCTTCCTATGTGTCTGTGTCTCTTGATTTTTCTCTTCCTATGTGTCTGTGTCTCTTGATTTTTCTCTTCCTATGTGTCTGTGTCTCTTGATTTTTCTCTTCCTATGTGTCTGTGTCTCTTGATTTTTCTCTTCCTATGTGTCTGTGTCTCTTGATTTTTATCTTCCTATGTGTCTCTGTCTCTTGATTTTTCTCTTCCTATGTGTCTGTGTCTCTTGATTGTTTCTCTTTTTGTACGTTTCTATATCTCAGTATTTTCTTTCCGTCTACGTCTTCTCTTTCTACAGAAGCGGAGAGACATAGAAAGAGAAAAGGAGAGAACAATATACATAAAAAGAGATGTAGTTAGAAAGACAAAGTATAGATGACAGAGAAAGTGTGTGTGTGTGTGTGTGTGTGTGTGTGTGTGTGTGTGTGTGTGTGTGTGTGTAAGAAAAAGACAAAGACAAAACAAAAATACAATGAATGATAAACAGCAAACATACAGACAAACGAAGATAAAACAATATAAACGAAAGTGAGAAAAAACAAAACAAAAGAAACAGCACCAAGACGCCCCCTGAGAGAGATGAGAGACATATAGCACTATGTCGTTCTCAGTAATATCTCTCCACCGAATCCCACGAGATAGCCAATTATGCCTATTATTATTAGAGACGCAAGTGTCCTCATTGACCGCCATGCCCTGGGGAGGAACATAGAGAGAGGGAGAGATAAAAGATAATAGCAGGGATATATATCCGACAGAGAGAGATAACGCCAAAAAGGTTGAAGGATAACATTAGATAGATGAGAGAGAGAGAGAGAGAGAGAGAGATCTAAACTAATTATAAACACCTGGGACTGAAATTTACATTCACCTCTGTGACACACTAACTGGTCTCAGTAATACTTTTACGAGACACACAGACAAAGAGACAGACAATCTATATACTCTCTCAAGAACCCTCGTAATACCATACAATAGTAATCTCTCTTCTACTCCTCCTTCCTCTTCCTTCTTTTTATCTTTAAGAGGAAATGGAGGGGTGAAACATAGGTCTATGGAAGGTAATTAAGTAATGCCTCTTTGTGTGTGTGTGTGTGACATTACCCGGTACATGACTTTATGTTACAGCAGGTGCAAATCTCCCACGTGTATCTCAGTGATCGTTATCCTATTCGTTATTCCATGCATTATTGTGTGTCTTTATCTCCCTTTTCGCTATGATGCCGAGGGTAGTGGGGGGGAGGGGAGAGGAGGAGGAGAAGTAGGAGAGAAGAGAAGGAGAAATAGGAGGAGGAAAAGAAGTAGGGGAAAGTAGTGAAAGAGAAAGAGGAGGAAAAGGATTAGGAGGAGAAGGAGGAGAAGGAAGTAGTGAAGGAGAAAGAGGATGAAGAGGATTAGGAGGAGGAGGAGGAAAAGGAAGTAGTGAAAGAGAAAAAGAAAGGGGAAGAGGATTAAGAAGAGGAGAAAGATTATGGATAGAGATTTCTACCACAGGTAACTTCACTGTAGACTAAAATAGTTCTTATGTTATTTGTTTACCTGGACACTAATTAATCCCTTTCTCGTCACGCTCTTTATCTCCCTCTACATCCCTTAGACGACCCAGTATCTGTCTGTCTGTCTGTCTGTCTGTCTGTCTGTCTGTTGGGGATAATGCATAAGATGTTTCTGGCCATTCATGAACATTTGTGACTATTGTTAAGTTCAGGGGTATTTTTTTTTAATATTTGTGAGTATTTATGATTCTTTTATTTGATTTTGTGTATATGGGAATTTATGAAACGACCCAGAGAGAGTTTTTGAGCATTTGTGAGTGTCTGTGGGCATTTCTGAAGATAGCATTTGCGAATTTTTGGAAGAATTTTGTGCGTTTATGAAAAACCCCTACGAGAATTTAAGCATTTGCGAACATTTATATCGATTCATTAAGAAATAAATAAATAAAAAATTCCATTACATATAAAAGCTGTGACTCTCAACTATTTAAGTCAACCAATTCCGAACATTTTTGTGTCCAGGGAGAGCGAGTCAACTGATGGCACGAAAATTCCTGATTTAAATGCGAGGAAAATCATTTTTGAACATTTAAACTCGTGATTTTTAGCGTGAAGGGACATGACTCTGGCCATTCATTTAAATAATTCTGATCAGGAGTTTTCCTTTTAGTTCGGTCGCGTTGTTTGTGTGTTGTTGCTGATTCCATGTAACATTTACCTGTATATAAAATTATTGTTTATGTTGTTTTTGTACAGCCTTTTTGTAATTGTGTTTTTGTTATTTTTGGGGGTTTTGTTGTACAGTCTTTTTGTTATTTTGTTTTTGTTGTTATTATTTTTCTTGTTTTGGGTTTTATTGTAGTGTTTTTGTTATTTTCTTATTATTTTTCTTGTTCTTTTGTTCTTGTTTGGGGGTTTGTTGTTATTGCTAATGCTGCTCTTGTTGAGTTTGTATTCATTTTATTATTGTTGTTCTGTTTTGTTTTGTGTTTTTGTACAGTGTTGCAAATTTTATCGAACATAGACCAAAAAAAAAAAAAACCAACAACACCGCAGAACAAGAACTAAATGACCTTTCGATCTACAACAACATTAACAGATCAGGAAGTCAGCAGTCACCAGGGACCCTC
>NW_024732440.1:3678786-3753786 GCF_018991925.1 Homarus americanus | reverse complement strand
AAGAAGAAGAAGAAGAAGAAGAAGAAGAAGAAGAAGAAGAAGAAGAAGAAGAAGAAGAAGAAGAAGAAGAAGAAGAAGAAGAAGAAGAAGAAGAAGAAGAAGAAGAAGAAGAAGAAGAAGAAGAAGAAGAAGAAGAAGAAGAAGAAGAAGAAGAAGAAGAAGAAGAAGAAGAAGAAGAAGAAGAAGAAGAAGAAGAAGAAGAAGAAGAAGAAGAAGAAGAAGAAGAAGAAGAAGAAGAAGAAGAAGAAGAAGAAGAAGAAGAAGAAGAAGAAGAAGAAGAAGAAGAAGAAGAAGAAGAAGAAGAAGAAGAAGAAGAAGAAGAGAAGTTGAAGAAGAAGAAGAAGAAGAAGAAGAAGAAGAAGAAGAAGAAGAAGAAGAAGAAGAAGAAGAAGAAGAATAAGAGAGAAGAAGAAGAAGAAGAAGAAGAAGAAGAAGAAGAAGAAGAAGAAGAAGAAAAGAAGAAGAAAGAAGAAGAAGAAGAAGAAGAAGAAGAAGAAGAAGAAGAAGAAGAAGAAGAAGAAGAAGAAGAAGAAGAAGAAGAAGAAGAAGAAGAAGAAGAAGAAGAAGAAGAAGAAGAAGAAGAAGAAGAAGAAGAAGAAGAAGAAGAAGAAGAAGAAGAAGAAGAAGAAGAAGAAGAAGAAGAAGAAGAAGAAGAAGAAGAAGAAGAAGAAGAAGAAGAAGAAGAAGAAGAAGAAGAAGAAGAAGAAGAAGAAGAAGAAGAAGAAGAAGAAGAAGAAGAAGAAGAAGAATAAAGAAGAAGAAGAAGAAGAAGAAGAAGAAGAAGAAGAAGAAGAAGAAGAAGAAGAAGAAGAAGAAGAAGAAGAAGAAGAAGAAGAAGAAGAAGAAGAAGAAGAAGAAGAAGAAGAAGAAGAAGAAGAAGAAGAAGAAGAAGAAGAAGAAGAAGAAGAAGAAGAAGAAGAAGAAGAAGAAGAAGAAGAAGAAGAAGAAGAAGGGAAATAATAGAATAAAATAAATAAATAAAGCACAAAAAATAAATAAATACAGCACAAAAAATAAATTAAAAAATCGTTACAAAATTATTAAGAATAGAAGAAAATAAAAATTAAATAAAGGTGGACATCAAAGAAATAAAGATTAATTTAAAGAATAAATCCAAACAAAAATACATCGGCAGAAACAGATATAATTATTACAGGTAAACCCGTATAGCTCACCTGGGGGTCCTTGGCTGAGGTGAGAGGAGGAGGAGGAAGATAAGAAGGCTCGAAGATATAAAAAAGGAGGAGGTTTAGGACATGAAGAAGATGATGATGATGATGATGATGAGGAGGAGGAGGAGAAAATGAAGAGATGAAGGATGAATATGAAAAGGTGAAGAAGGAAGAATAAGAAAAAAATTAAGAAGAGATGAAAAAATAGAAGGATAAGTAGGAAGAGAAATAGAAGGACAAGGCGGAAAAGTAGGAGAAGAAAGAAAAGGAAGAGAAATAAATTAGAGATAAAAGGGTGAGAAAAATAAAGAGAAAGAGTACAAAAGGAAATGGAAAAGGAAAAGGAATAAAAGAATGATAAAGAGAAAAGAAAGAGAGAAGGATGCCAACAGACAATAGGGTAAAGTAAGGGGAGTAGAAAGGACATAGAAAATAACTGATGAAAATGAGAACAGGAGGGAAAATCTGATGAAAAAAACAAAACAAGCGAACACACACGGGCGTAAGGGATCCAATGCAGTTTAAAATGATTTACGAATTGGGGGAAAAAAAGGGAGAATAAAGGAGGAGGATTAAGAAGAGGAATGGTTATGGCGTGTAGTGGGGAGATGGAGGACTAAATTATTATAAAAACAAAAACACGAAAGAGCTACGAATGAGGGTAGATAGGAAAAACCGATAATGAGAGGGGTGATGAATGAGTGGGAGAATGAGGGTAGATAGGAAGACCGATAATGAGAGGGGTGATGAATGAGTGGGAGAATGAGGGTAGATAGGAAGACCGATAATGAGTGGGAGTACAGTATGTGGAAGAATTACTGAGTTGATTTGTATTATATTTTCATTCAAATGTATATGTATGTGATGTGTCTGTACAGGTGTGTTGGTTTGTGTGCGAGCTGTGTGCACATACCTACACAAACACACCTAAGCGCACACACACACACACACACACACACACATACACACTTTCATTAGCGTGAGAGGAAATACATTATCATTGTTGTAAGGATTTAAGAGGAAAACATTATAAAATCTCTTCATTTGTTACTTATGGTGTAAATTTATCCAATTTTTTTTACGCTTGTTGCTTTGTAAAGGGGAAGAGATATTAATGATGACACAACTGTGATTCTCTGAAAACGTAAATAATAACATATATTACACGTGTATAAAACACCTAAATGATAACATCCCATCACACCCCGTCAGTGTTTGTGTATTATAGTTTTGTGTCTCTGTACATGGAAAGATAAATCACAATTGTTTATTGGAATTTAGGAACGAATTTTTTTTTAATTAATTATTCAGTTTCTCGATCTATCTGTATGCAAATTTGATAACCTTATTTTTTTTACACAACAATGAAAAAAGAAGATTGTTATCTGCGATAGTCCAGACGGATATAAATTAGATTAGATACTCTTGGTTCACTGAAGCCAATAATTATCTCGCCTTGTATGTACGAGTATATGTCTGTACGTAAGTAGGCATGTCTGAGCATATGTGCATATGGAGCTATGAATGTACAGTACAGTATGTACATACAATATTCTCTAACAGTGCACTATGACGTTCGTTTACAAAGAAACTAATGAAAAGCTAATGATGATGATGATGATGATGATCATAATAATTAAATTACCATTAACAAAAATAATAACAATAACAACAAAGTAATAATAATAATAATAATAATAATAATAATAATAATAATAATAATAATAATAATAATAATAATAATAATCAATAATAATATTATAACAATAAAACTAATAATAACCAGAGATAAGGCAGAAGACACAAGAAAAGAAAAGAACAACTAACGATTAAAATAAGGAGACGGAGAGAGAGAGAGAGAGAGTGGGAGGGGGAGGGGCTACAATTATACATACCTGGCCCACCTGTTGCCCAAACCTCAGTATACCCACCAACTGGCGTATGTACCTGGTCATGCCCTCTCAGATGTACGAGTTTAGCGCCTCAGGTAACACATTAATTACTGATCACCTGCTCACCTCTGGTCGGGATGAGGGCCGATTAAGTAAGCACGATTTTAAGGCGCTGGGGTGACTTTTACCGATAATTGTTGGTCGGATTTTATGTTTTCAGATTTCGGATATGGGTCAAGTGTTGTGCTTTCTAATAATTTGGTCGGGTGTTTTGTTATTTCGGATACAAGTCGGGTGTTCTTTGTCGGATAATGCCCAGGGTGTGTTTCGGACAGTGATCGGATACATAGAAACGTAATTAGGGATATTTGAGTTGTACCGGACGGGGGGAGAGAGATGAGTAGTAGTAGTAGTAGTAGTAGTAGTAGTAGTAGTAGTTATTGTGTCAGGTGATTATCTAATATACATTGTTTATTTGTTTATTTTAGGAGGAGAGGAAAAGAAAGGGAAATGTAGGTGGGATGCTTCACAGGTTAATGAGGTGTTATACAGGTGAGTGTGGTGTATGAAACTAGTGAGTACTCTCTCTCTCTCTCTCTCTCTCTCTCTAGCACTCCCACACTCATCATGCCACCTGTGCAGTAAAAAGAGAGACAGATGATGAGAGGGTATGTCAATGGCGTGAGAGAAAGAGAGAGGGATGGAGGGAGGGAGGGAGAGGGATGGAGAGAGGGAGAAGAGGGAGGAGGAGGAAGGCATGATGTGTGGACGTAATGGATAGAGGCAGATAGAAGATATTTTTTAGTGAAGGAGTGAGAACGAAAAAAGGGATGACCAGCAGAGGGAGAGAGAACACTGATGAAGAGGATAGATATATGATAAGATGGGAAGGAGAGATGAGGAGGTTCCTTGTTCAAGAGATGATGAAATGGAGCTTTTTCTTCTTCTTCTTCTTCTTTTGTGAGTTTGATCAATACGAGAAAGAGAGAGAGAGAGTGGGGTTAAATGAGAGAGATATGAGTGGGGGTAAAAGATAAAGAGATAACAAATGCAAAATGTACAAATTCAATCTTTATTCTTTTAACGTGAGCCGAACTTACACACACACACACACACACACACACACACACACACACACACACACACACACACGCACACACACACACACACACACACACACTATAACCTTTATATCTGCACCAAGAACTACTTACAGTACATTTCAGACAATCTTCTTCGCATAGAAACTCCTACAGTGTTGATCGAGCCTAGAAGATTGTATCGCCAGGCTCGCCCAGGTGCAATCTACATAAACGCCAGGCGAAAGAAAAACTTTTATAAGTGAAGAGAATTACTAATTTAAGTGCCTCACCATTGTTACAAATTGTCCTTGTTTGGTTTTGGAATTGTCTTGGGGCGTTTTGCTTCGTTTCAGGTGTCATTTAGGTGTCATATAGGAAGGGTTTATATATTAGAGGTGTCATAAGGAAGTGACATGGAGGTGTCATATCGGGAGTCATAGGACTGTCATATAATCGTGCCACGAGGGATATCTATGGGGGTGTCATATAGAAGCGTCATATGGAGCGTGTCATATGATTGTGTCATATCTACTGTCATATGAGGGGTTATAAGGAAATGATATATGGGTGTCATACAGATTAGTTCCAAAAGAATGAATTAAATGGAGTGATTCTTAAGAAGTGTCATAAGACGGTGGTGTACATGGTAGTCGGGTAAAAGACATTGCCCTACCTTCTGTTGCACCTTAACCCATCTTCCACATACGAGTAATAATGCATATACACATAAACGTAAATACAGCTCTAATCTAATATGACTTTGCTGCCAACAAACTAGGTAAGACAATCTTGAACACCTTCTCATGTATCACTATGTTCACCAGGTTGTATTATCATGTTTCACCGTTATCTCCGGGTTATGTTATATCTATTATGTTTTGATTACGAGACTAAGATTATTTCTCATTTAAGTAATCAAGTGTGGATTACGAGGCGTTTGACAAGGAGGAGATATAATGATGAGATGTGAAATAGTAGAAATACAGGTGGTTAAAAACTATTATAGACATTATGTATAAAGAACGCATCATTATCCAAGAACAAGTCGGTAATGAAGGCAAGGATCCGGGAATTATATCTCTAATACTCAAAAAGAACAATAACAAAAAGAACAACAATAACAAAAGCAAGAACAAAAACAACAATAACAGCAACTAAAACAACAATAACTAAAAACAACCACAACAACAAGAACACTACACCAAGCAAAGAAATAAAACAATCAAAAACAAGAAACAATGCCAAGAAAAACATAAAAGTGACACACACACACACACAACCCCCCACCCACCCATGAGACGCCGATATGAACCACCTGCTCAGATCTTCCTCTCGACTCAGGTCTCATTGGTACCTGGGTTCGGTTCTCCATGATGTCTCTATATGTCCGATATTTTCCATAATACGTAGTTTTTCGATCCACATTTTTTTTTTTGACGAATACGAAAAAAGTCAGCTTGGGTAAATTTGTCGATATAAAATGTTCACCTCAAATGACTGGAAATATTGAGCTGTTTATATTGTCGACAGAGAGTTTAATATGTATAGTTATAAATATTTTGTGTATTATGCACCCCGAGGAGGATTTTTTTTTCTTTTTAATATTGATGATACAACATTGATCTTTCTCTTGATTAGTGATTGACGTGATTTAGATTATATGAATGAGGTATATTTTATGTACAAGGTATATTTTCAGTCTAAACAATTAAAGATTTAATCTAAGGTTGGCGAAAAAAGAAATACCATCTGGAAAATATACCAAGGTGTTTAATTAATGATGACCTTTGAGGTGGGACTGAATTATATATTGGCATCCTCTCTCTCTCTCTCTCTCTCTCTCTCTCTCTCTCTCTCTCTCTCTCTCTCTCTCATAGCCCTCAGCCTCAGAGAACAGTCATCAGCCTTGCAGTATGTTACAGACAAGTCCACGAGAGACACGGCATGATCCCATAAGACCTGAGCGATTGGTTTACTAACACGATTCATCAATTGTGTGTGAGAGAGAGAGAGAGAGAGAGTTGGGTGATTTATTCCATAATGCTTTGTCCACACACACACACACACACACACACACACACACACGTACCGAAAATACATTCAGAATTACTACAAACGCCTACACACACACATTTGTAAACACCTACATAGACTAAGGTATATTCAGAAAAAACTAACACACCCACACACTCGGTTAAAACTTTCCACACTCATGAGTTTCACAACAGCTTTTGAACAGGAATTGTTAACGTCACCTTTGTCAAGTCAGTGAAATTTAAAAGGAAATTTTTTTTTAGTTTTACGTCTTAGAAAAAAAATCTTTTCCCTCCAGAGAATTATGACGTCATTGGTGGCTGTGGATTGGCTGCCAGAGATGCTTATTCACTATGGGCGATATGGATCCCTGTACCTGATTGGTGGCTGACTGAACTGGTTGACGAATCACAAAGCTTGCTAAGCGTTACTGATTTTTTTTAATTATTTATAGATTGTAGGAAGTCGACAGTGTGTGTGTGTGTGTGTGTGTGTGTGTGTGCAGGCAGCTCGTAAGAGAGAAGGAGAGACACACAGACAGATAAATAAATAAACATAGATAGATGAACACGAGAAGGAAGACAGACAGACAGACAGAGAGACAGAGAGCAACTCGCACTCCTATTGTCTGACATTTGGTAACACACACACACACGAAAAAACTTAGAATCTTTATTTGTTTGCTCCTTTTCACTACACCTGACAGCTGTCTCCACACACACCTGTCGAGAGAGAGAGAGAGAGAGAGAGAGAGAGAGAGAGAGAGAGAGAGTAAAGAAACATGGAAATAATAATAAGAGTAACAAAAAGAGATGCTAAAATGAGAAAGGAAGATATAAAAGAGAAAAATAGAGAAAAAACCAAAACAACATGATTGGTCACGTACAGTAAACTCAAGGTAGAGAAAGTGACTGACTCAACTTTGTGTTTTCATTTCTCAAACAAGTTGCATCATTGCATCTCGCGTATATTTTACTTCTCCAACCTCAAGTTTTCTGTTTTATAATTCCAGTGTGTGTGTGTGTGTGTGTGTGTGTGTGTGTGTGTGTGTGTTTCTATATTCCCCCCTTCATAAAACTCATAATTCTGTAACATCCTTCACCACTTCCTCTGTTTTATTTTCTTTGCGTCGTTTTATATCACATTTCGTCCACATTTTTCACTTCTCTCTTCGTATTTTTTTTATATATATACAAACGTTAAGATGATATACAAGGTGTTTCATTGCCTTTTTCTGTGTCAACATTTATCACTCCATTCTCTTTCTTCTTTTAATATTTATTTTCTGACAAAGATATCAGGGGAGGGGGTCTTTTACTCCTCAGTAACTTGGTCTCTGTCTGTCTGTCTGTCTGTCTGTTTTTCTCTCTCTCTCTCACATACACAGACTTTATTTCTCTTTCCCTTATTTTTATTTTCTCTCCTATCGCTTTCTCTTTCATTTATTTCTACATGACCCAGAATATTTCAGAATGTGTTTTGTGTTTCTTTGTGTCTCTCATTCACTCGTATGATTAACTGGTCTTCTTCCTCCTTTAGCCCATGAAAAATAATGGAATAGTTACTTCAGGTATATAATCTATATATTTTCTTTTCTCGTCCTTTTTTCTCTATCTCTGTCTGCCTGTCTTTTATGTATGACTGACTGACTGACTGACTGTCTGTCTGTCTGTCTGTCTGTCTGTCTTATTTCTCGACCACTCTTTCAGTAGTTTCTTCTTTTCGTTAAATGAAGTTCGAACCCTAGTCCTGTTGGTCTCTAATCTTAGTGGTCTAAAATCTAATGGTATGGTTAGATTAGGGTATGTGGAGGCTTTTTCGAACTGGAGTCGTTTAGGCCTGGGGACCATTTCACTTGCATCTTGCCCCTGGATGCGTCAAGTTAAGAGGTCAAGCCGAGGTAGATCCGACATTTATTGACCTCTTGATTACTGAGGCCTAGAGGAACGCTCTCTCTCTCTCTCTCTCTCTCTCTCTCTCTCTCTCTCTCTCTCTCTCTCTCTCGTAACCAACACCACACATCAATACTACCCACATAAAACAAAGTAAATTAAAACCACACATAAAACAACATAAATTTTCTTTGTTGTTTTTTCTCACCAAGCCAGAGGTATACAACAAGGCATAAAACAGTTAAATAAAAAGTTGTTGGCGAGAAAAAATAAGTTTACACCCGAAATAAACAAATTTACAGCTCGTCCAAATGTCATTGTTTTTTCCGCCTCTATTTTCCTTCCGAACTGTTTTCATTTTTTCCTCCATATACAATAGACACCAAAAAGCCAATATATATATATATATTTCTCTGCTACTCTCTCTCTCTCTCTCTCTCTGTATATATACCTTCGGTTCTCTTCTCTTTTGGGGGCATTCATTCTATATGTTTCTATTCGTAGATTTTTTCGGCCTCCTGCCAATAAATTTTGTTAGTTTGTCCTAATGGTCTTTTGTTTTTCCAGATTCTCTTTCGTTTCTTTCGTGAGAGAGAGAGGAGGTGGAGGAGAGAGTAAAGGTAAAATATAGGAATAAATAGGTGGAAATATTAAAAAAGGATAGAGAATGATTAATTCATTTATCTTAAGAGAGAGACTTGTGTGCCTACCCTAATTAAGCCACCCTTCTACAGAACCAATGTACAACACCAACAGTACTTCTCAATAACCAGCTCAACATAATGTCAACACAAGAATAGAATGTCTCCCTTCATTCCAAAGCAAAATCCTGCACTTTAAACTCATTAATCACAGTAAATATGTCTTACACCATGAACTAATTCACTGCAAATCTGTCTGTCTTGCACTCTGTACCCATTAATAGGAGAATTTGTCTGGCTTGCACTCTGAACCCATTAATAGGAAATCTGTCTGATACTCTGCAGCCTCTAATAGTAAATATGTGCTGCACTTTAAAGTCACCAATAGCAAATCTGTCTGGCTTGCACTCTGAACACACCATCAGGGTATCACAACTACCACAACAGTCTAAGATTAAACCAGTCTTGTAATGTTTCCTATTTTCTTAATACTCGACACAGTGATCCTCCCTCAAGCTCTACCTTCACTTCATTTCTCTCCCTCCTCAAACATCTCCCACACTTTCACCCCCAACGTCTCCCCTTACCCCCTCAAACATCTCCCTCCCTTTTCACCCCAACGTCTCCCCTTACCCCCTCAAACATCTCCCTCCCTTTTCACCCCCCAACGTCTCCCTTACCCCTCAAACATCTTCCCCCCTTTTCACCCAAACGTCTCCTTACCCATCAAACACCCCCCCCCATCCCATCATACACTACCACCCAAATTTTATACCTGGCCCAGTTTTTTTTTCTGTTCTCATCAGGTCAGACCCAAGCTTACCACCTAAGGACTTCATTGTATCATATACCTGAACTTGTTCCTGTTCCTCAGTCAAGTGTTTTTATAACCTGTTTTACTTCTACTGTTTTTATTTCTTTCATAGAGCTATTTTTCTTAGTTATTTTTTTCTAGTTGACGTTGGACTAGTGCTTAACGACCATAGCTGTTGAAGTGCAGTAATGATAGTGTAAAGTCCAAGCCTTCAATCTTGGGGAACTAGCCACTAGGATCAAGATTACAACCAGTAACAACTGTTCATTCTTATACTACCATCATTACCATCATTTATTATCAGCAAGACTTCCACGTGTTGCCATCCTCATCATGAACAACAATTCTATCGCTATCAATAACACTGAACTCCAACACTACCGCCATCACCAATTTCAAAAATTGTATTATCTGCCAACACCAAAAACATCAGTTTCACTACTACTACTACCACAGTAGCAGCAATTCTCCATCTACCACCACCCCTTCCAACACTAATTCTACCGCTACCACCACTTTTACCATCACCACCACACCACCTACAATAACAACAAAAGCAGGAGAGATTTTTTCACCAGGATAGAGAAGTTGCATTTAGCTGCCACTAACTTTTTGTTGTTCTTTCTCGTCCAGGCCCAGACTTGCCAGACTTTTATTTTCTCCTTCCATCCGAGGAGCTGCGCTATTGTTATCTTCTGCCCTTCTACTTTTCTTATTTTCTTTACTTTTTTTTCTTGTGCTTGACGTCTAAAATATTTTTTTTCCCAGGACGCTGAGGTATTCATGTTGTGTATAACTTAGGTAATTAAATTGACTTTAATTATTTTCGAACTAGTTCTTTGTTTCTTTCTCTTATTCATTGTCTTTTGGTGGTTTTTCTATATATTTTGAATATGTTGGTCTGTTTTTATCTTCGTCTTCTTCAATGTTATTCTTCTTCGTCCTGTATCTGTTCATTCCTTCATGTTCTTCTCTCTTGTCTTTTTTTGTTATTTCTCTTTATCATCGTCTTTTCCATTTCTTCTACTTTTTTTCATATTTGTCTCATTATTCTTCGTTCTTTTCAGTTTGATTCCTTCACCTATATCTCTCAATTTCCTATTACTTTTCTCTTCTTCCTCATCCTTTCCCAATTCTTTTTCCAGCACCGAATTTCACTCCCAAAATACCTTGATCCTCACAGGCAAAACACTAATACATTTTACCACTTTATCTCACAAACGAAATTAAATTCTCACGATACGGTTATTATTTTCCGCTTTGATCTTCTTTAATATCAATTAGTCGTGCCAAAGATATTATCAGATCCCAAAGTAATTCATTGCTAATAGTATACTGTTTAATATTGTGCATGTAAACAGTATGATGATGTACTATATGTAATATTATGTAAACAGTGTTATTATTATTATTACTATTATTATTATTAGCATTTGTGTGTGTGTGTGTGTGTGTGTGTGTGTGTGTGTGTGTGTGTGTGTTACAATGCTTACATTATATTCATACACTCTAATGTGTCATAATCATCCTGAAGAATATCATGTGTTTACGTGAACAGAGACACAAACAGAACAACAAAGAAAGAGGGATACATACATACATACATACATACATACATACATACATACATACTGTACATACATAAATTACATACATACATACATTACATACATAAGACATTACATACATACATACATTTCATACATACATAACATACATACATTACACACATTACATAACATACATACGTACATTACATACATTACATACATACATACATTACATACATACAATCTCATTCTTTCAATCACTCATTTACCCACTCATGATCATCCAATCTCATCCATACCCCGCCTAGCCCTGCCCTCTAGCACCGCCGTTATCACAGGTGAAGTGCTCGCCCCAGTCCTCTTATACACTGTGAAGGGAGAAACTTTTATGTTATGAATAAACTAATTTTACTTTATAATATCGACCCCCTTAAGGCCATAGGGTGCTAATTTAGTCTCGTTTAACCCGTCGATTCCCCTCGTTAACGGACACCTCATGAATAAACGGGGGTTTAATGGTGTTGTTCAATCTGGTTTATGTTTAGGAAGCAGTGCCCATTACCAGCCTTAACGGAATATGTTGCTGTAGTGGGTTAAGTAGGGGAGAGAGAGAGAGAGAGAGAGAGAGAGAGAGAGAGAGAGAGAGAGAGAGATATTTTACAAACGTTTACTAAAAGGCGGCTTATCCTATTCGTCTCTCTCTCTCTCTCTCTCTCTCTCTCTCTCTCTCTCTCTCTCTGAATAGCCTTAAACATCCACCCACATCTATGCTTGCAACATCTGAGACATCAACTGCAAGCAGGAGTGCAACAGCCTGCAAGCACAAGAAATACCTCAGCTTGGTATGCTAACTACCTATTGATCGAGGAACCCTGACCGCTGATTGGCTGCCTCGTTAACGACTGTGACGTCAGCTGGGGCCATCTGCCATTCACCTGACAAGGCGTTTAATCAGCGTCCGGATGTTCTAGTCTGAGTATACCTGAGGCTGAGTGAACGTATCTGTTAGCGGTAGAGTTCATTAGGAAGTTCACTTTGGCTTACATCCTCGTGTAGGTCATTAAGAATACAGTGTCAACGTACTCGAGGGGTTAAGACGTGAGATGGGTAGATTTAAGGTAGGGGAGACACTTAACGTAGGGGAAATACTTAACGTAGGGGAAATACTTAACGTAGGGGAAATACTTAACGTAGGGGAAATACTTAACGTAGGGGAGACACTTAACGTTGGGGAAATACTTAACGTAGGGGAAATACTTAACGTAGGGGAAATACTTAACGTAGGGGAAATACTTAACGTAGGGGAAATACTTAACGTAGGGGAAATACTTAACGTAGGGGAGACACTTAACGTAGGGGAGACACTTAACGTAGGGGAAATACTTAACGTAGGGGAAATACGTAACGTAAGAAAAATAATTAAGGTAATTACTTAACGTACGAGATTACTTAACGTACGAGATTACTTAACGTAGGAGGAACACTTAACGTAGGTGAGATACTTAACGCAGGGGAAGACCTTAACACGAGGACTTTAGTACATAATCTGAGACTAATGAGAGTGTCGCCTTCCATGTAGTGTTGTAGGAGAGGAACATTGACCGCCCTACAGTGTATAAACAGTACGGCAAATAGCTGTCCTTGGTTGGTAGGTGGAGTTATAAGGATGACATTAGTACATTCCGACTGGCCCACCTGCTTGTTATTGCCAAGGGAGATAAGGTCGTGGATACAAACGGATCCCAACAGCTTGTCAGCGTTTGCATAGCTGAAGGAGCAACCCTAGACGCTCATTGGCTGGCCCGGGATGTTTATACATGACGTCAGCACCACCTGCCTGCCACTCCCCAGGTCCTCCCGTTCCGCTGACTGCCCACGCAGCCTCCCGGGTCCCCACACTCCTGAAGTTTCATCTTATTTTTACCATCTAACTAAGGCTTAAAAACTCATCAAGTTACCACAGAAGCTCAGTGTAATTCCATCGCCATATTGGTTATCATTTTTGTGTCTTAGGTGAGAGTTAGGGGGAAGACTTTAACAGAATGAACCTTTGAGAAGCTGAACTGTGGTATCAGTCGTGCTGGGTGACTGAACTCATATTAACGTTCTTTATTATCCTTTATATTTCACCTTCTCTCCTTCACCTATTCTTCGCTCACTCAAATTATTATCAACAAGTATTTTAACTCCTTTTTGTAACTTTACCTCAAATTTATAATTTATGTCATTTGAGTTTTTTATTCTAATTCTTTCTATCTCCTGTTTAATTTTTGCTCTTCCTCGTTCATTGCCTCTTTTTCCCAATATCCTTAGTACTTAACTACCACAGGTGTAGGGTGGGTGTGGTCTGGGTGTAGTCTGGGTGTAGGGGGCGGGTGTAGTCTGGGTGTAGGGTGGGTGTGGTCTGGGTGTAGGGGCGGGTGTAGTCTGGGTGTAGGGTGGGTGTGGTCTGGGTGTAGGTGTTGTGGTCTCTGGGTGTAGGGTGGGTCAGGTCTGGAGTAGGGTGGGTGTGGTCTGGGTGTAGGGTGGGTCAGGTCTGGGAGTAGGGTGGGTGTGGTCTGGGTGTAGGGTGGGTGTGGTCTGGGTGTAGGGTGGGTGTGGTCTGGGTGTTACCGTGAGACGTTCAACCTGAAAGTTACTCAAACGCAGGTGGACCAGACATACCTACTTGGGATAAAACACACACACACACACACACACACACACACACACACACACACACACACACACACACACACAAGCCATCATTAGGTTCCAATGCACACCATCCTCAGGTAACACGTTATTAAGACTGATCAAAAATGTCCAAATAGCTGTAGAACCCGTGATATTTTTCTCTCTTGTTCTTCTCTCATGACGTCGGCATCGTCTTGTTCCGTGTGGAGACTTAAGTAAAAAATACTTAACTACTTATAGAGTCTTCGATCCAGATGAGCGAGAAAAGACTTAAATCATAATAATAGTGATGGCTTGTTCGCCCTCGTGGGTAATAACACGCAGATTTTTCTCTTATGGTAACGGAGACAGAGTGAGGGGTGGGAAGAGAGAGAGGTGGGAAGAGAGAGAGAGAGGTGGCAAGAGAGAGAGAGAGGTGGGAAGAGAGAGGTGGGAAGAGGTGGGAAGAGGTGGGAAGAGGTGGGAAGAGAGAGAGAGGTGGGAAGAGAGAGAGAGAGAGTGGGAAGAGAGAGAGGTGGGAAGAGAGAGAGAGAGACAAGAGAGAGAGAGAGAGGTGGGAAGAGAGGTGGGAAGAGAGGTAGGAAGAGAGTGGGAAGAGAAAGAGAGGTGGGAAGAGAGAGAGGTGGGAAGAGAGAGGTGGGAAGAGAGAGGTGGGAAGAGGTGGGAAGAGAGGTGGGAAGAGAGAGGTGGGAAGAGAGAGAGAGGTGGGAAGAGAGAGGTGGGAAGAGAGAGAGAGAGAGAGAGGTGGGAAGAGAGGGTGGGAAGAGAGAGAGAGGTGGGGGGAGGGAGAGAGAGAGGTGGGAAGAGAGAGTGGGAAGAGAGAGAGAGAGAGGTGGGAAGAGAGGTGGGAAGAGAGAGGGAGAGGTGGGAAGAGAGAGGAGAGGTGGGAAAGAGAGAGAGAGGAGACAGGTGGGAAGAGAGAGGCAAGGTGGGAAGAGAGGGAGCAGGTGGGAGAGAGAGAGAGGGAGACAGGTGGGAAAGAGAGGGGAGACAGGTGGGGAAGAGAGGGGGAGCAGGTGGGAAGAGAGGGAGCAGGTGGGAAGAGGGAAGACAGGTGGGAAGAGGGAGACAGGTGGGAAGAGGGAGACAGGTGGGAAGAGAGGGAAACAGGTGGGAAGAGGAGACAGGTGGGGAAGATAGAGAGAGAGAGGTGGGAAGAGAGAGAGAGAGGTGGGAAGAGAGGGGCAGGTGGTGGGAAGAAAGAGACAGGTGGGAAGAGAGACAGGTGGGAAGAGACAGGTGGGAAGAGAGACAGGTGGAGAGAGGGCAAGTGGAGAGAGAGAGAGAGAGAGAGGGGGTGGGCGAGGTTCTCATTTGACCCCATGCAGCCAGAGGGTTAGTTGGTCTCTTTTTCAAGGCTGTGATTTTTACCTTATGGCGTCAAATATGAACTTGCTCTAAGGATCATCGTGGAGTAAGCGTACACACTCACACACACACACACACAATAAGCCAAGTCGGAAAAATTGTAACTTTGTTCTCAAGCTGAGCTGAAGAGTTATAACTTACTAACACATACAGACTACACTGACCGATCAACTTAGGCAACATCACAGATACAGGCAGCACCACACACACAGGCAGCATCACACACACCAGGCAGCACCACACACACAGGCAGCATCACACACACACAGGCAGCATCACACACACAGGCAGCAGGCAGCACCACACACACAGGCAGCACACACACACACACAGGCAGCACCACACACACAGGCAGCACACACACACACACAGGCAGCATCACACACACAGGCAGCACACACACACAGGAAACACACACACACAGGCAGCATCACACACACAGGCAGCACCACACACACAGGCAGCACCACACACACACACAGCACACACACACAGGCAGCACCACACACACAGGCAGCACACACACAGGCAGCACCACACACACACAGGCAGCACCACACACACACAGCAGCACCACACACACACAGGCAGCACACACACACACACACACACACACACACAGGCAGCACCACACACACACACACACACAGGCAGCACCACACACACAGGCAGCACCACACACACACACACACACACACAGGCAGCACCACACACACACACACACACAGCAGCACCACACACACACACACACACACAGGCAGCACCACACACACACACACACACAGGCAGCACCACACACACACACAGGCAGCACACAGCACACACACACAGGCAGCACACACACACACACACACAGGCAGCACACACACACACACACAGGCACACACACACACACACACAGCACACACACACACAGGCAGCACACACACACACACACAGGCAGCACCACACACACACACACACACACACAGCACACACACACACACACACAGGCAGCACCACACACACACACACACAGGCAGCACACACACACACACACATACACACACAGGCACACACACACACACACACACAGGCAGCACACACACACACACAGGCAGCCACACACACAGGCAGCACCACACACACACACACACAGGCAGCACACACACACAGGCAGCACCCACACACACACACACACACACACACACACACAGGCAGCACACACACACACACACAGGCAGCACACACACACACACAGGCAGCACCACACACACACACAGGCAGCACCACACACACACACAGGCACACACACACACACACAGGCAGCACACACACACACACACACACACACACACACACACAGGCAGCACCACACACACACACAGGCAGGCAGCACACACACACACACACACACAGGCACACACACACACACACACACACACACACACACACACACAGGCAGCACACACACACACACACACAGGCAGCACCACACACACACACACAGGCAGCACACACACACACACACACACACACACACAGGCAGCACCACACACACACACAGGCAGCACACACACACACACACAGGCAGCACACACACACACACACACACACAGGCAGCACACACACACACACACACACAGGCACACACACACACACACACACACAGGCAGCACCACACACACACAGGCAGCACACACACACACAGGCAGCACCACACACACACAGGCCACCACACACACACACAGGCAGCACCAGCACACACACACAGGCAGCACCACACACACACAGGCCACCACACACACACACACAGCACACACACACACACAGGCAGCACCACACACACACACAGGCAGCACCACACACACACAGGCAGCATCACACACACAGGCAGCACACACACAGGCAGCACCACACACACAGGCAGCACACACACACACAGGCAGCACCACACACACACACAGGCAGCACCACACACACACACAGGCAGCACACACACACACACAGGCAGCACCACACACACACACACAGGCAGCACCACACACACACACACAGGCAGCACCACACACACAGGCAGCACCACACACACACACAGGCAGCACCACACACACACACAGGCAGCACTATACTGGTGTTATTTTTCTGTCGTAAAAGTGATCCTCATTGCTGGTCGGAAGGACAAAACTCCGTGCACATGAGACACTGTGCATACTTAATGAACCGTGGCCTACCGAGACTGTGCCCTGTCTCTCCTCTCTCTGTCTCACTCTCATTTTCTGTCTGTTATCTCTTTCTGTCTTTTTTCTGTATTCATGTAATTGTTTGTCTGTCTGTCTGTCTGATGTGAACCTGTCTCTCTTTTCTCTTTCTCTATATATATTTTCTTGTCTTGTTTCTCTTCCTCAGTGTCGTTCTTTTGTTTTTTTGGTTTTGTGTGTGTGTGTGTGTGTGTGTGTGTGTGTGTGTGTGTGTGTGTGTTTTTCTCTCCCTCTGTCTTTATGTGTCTCTTTGGCAGGCTACCAGTGTCTCTCTTTCCCTCTATCTCTCTTCCCCTCCCCATCTATCTGCCTGTCTGTCTCTCTACACTTGATCGTCCAGTGAATCTTCTCAGTGCAAATTCGTCCTAAGTATAATTAGATTTTAGCCGAGTCAAAGACAAGAAAGTGCTATCCCATCATAATGCTGAGAAGGTCAAGAGCAAGTGCTTTAATCCCATGAAATTATCCATACTAAGAGGATTAACCAGGTAGAAAATGCTATTACTCCAGAAGCTCTGCACAAGGTAGAGAATACTGTTTTTCTGTAAGACTAAAACACCCCAAGATAATCTTCGTAGTTCTTATAAATGGCTAAAGCAGAGGTTTGTTGTGGTGTCTGGTAGGTCTTAACTTCCCAACACTTATCAACCTTGGGTTTGTATACCTGCAATGTCTATGTATGCTGTATACTGTATCTGCACTGTCTATGTATGCTGTATACTGTACCTGCACTGTCTATGTACGTATACTGTACATGATGAATCAATGTGAACTTGTCTTACGATTTCACTGAATGTAAATCTGTCTGTCTGTTTGTAGGTCGATCCATCCAACCATCCATCTTTCTAATAATATTCTGTGTCAAAGGATAAATGTTTTTCCTTAGAGTAGAAGTATAATTTTCACTCTGTCAGTGAGTAAGGCAGTAAGTGGGAGAGTGAATGAGCCAGTGACATAAATACTCCTCCAGCTACCTACAACTTTATTTCTTTTTTTCTTTTTTCTCAGCTCCGCCAGAAGGTAAATTGGTGTTATTGGTCACTGACTCACTCACTCACTTACTGCCAGAGAAAAAGTGGGTCTCTACACATGCTCTATGTACTGATAACATGTACTTGCTTGTTAGTGTGTACGTAACTTGCCTTAGAAAGAAATATTTATGGTTAATTTGTTGCATGTTGAGTTTTAGGGTAATTCTTTAAATAACTTTTATTGATGTTACAGTTAATTAATAGTTATTTAAGCGCGTAACAAAACAAATACACTCGTCCTTCAACAAATAAAAATTATGAGAGAGAGACAACTTTGAGAAAAATAAACTGATGCGAACTTAAAAACAAAAATCTTCCAAACCAAATTAAAAACAGAGATTCACCTAAAAAAAAATATGAACATCTGTGAAAAATAATATAAAATAAATGTCATATTACATACTAAGTTTCACTACGAATTTCCTCTAAAAAACGAGACATATTCGGACTAGTTTATAGATAAATTGCATTATAAATAAGGTGATATCTGATACCTGTGACAGCTTCAGTGTAAAATACTCTGAATAAAAGGTAATATCTGGGTAATGAGTTTTGTAAATTTAGTTTCTGCTCAATTTATGTGTGAAAAAGTACAACCATGTTTTAAAATTACGCCAACAGAAAAAATAGAGTGATAATTGTATTTTTTTCTATAGAGGGATTACTTTACCTATATTTCCAATGAAAATAACTTATAAGACAACAAATAATTGCATATACGCATATAATTTGTAGTTCCATAAAAGATTTTTTTTAATTGTCAATACTACTTTAATTTAAACATATAAACAAATCCTAATCTTACTCAGATTTAATTAAAATCATATAAGTGAAAGGACAAACTAATAAAAACAATAACAAGCACAATGAGAAAGAAACGACACAGCGATAACAAAACAATAAGAAAGACTGATGATATTTGCGTTAAGAATCATGTAATCTAATTTCTTCGTTACATAACCTTCACAAAAACAGCTTAATGGTAGCAACAGCAGCCGTCCGTATAGAGTTCCTTCTCAAATTACGTTTATGAAGAAGGGTGATGTGTGTGGCAGTCGCAGCTGACCCTCACATCTCAGAAGGGGTGAGATGTGAGGTAACAGACCCTGACTGCTCACACTTCAGGATGGTATGTGTGGTAGAAGCGTTTCACGGTCTAAATCCCTCATATCTCAGGAGGTGTGAGGTAGCCGCATCTGACCCTCACATCTCAATAAGAGTGAGGTGTGAGGTAGCCGCATCTGACCTTCACACCTCAACAAGAGTCAAGTGTGAGATAGCCGCATGTGACCATTACATTTCAATAAGAGTGAGGTGTGAGGTAGCGGCATCTAACCCTCACATCTCAATAAGAGTGAGGTGTGAGGTAGCGGCATCTGACCCTCACATCTCAATAAGAGTGAGGTGTGAGGTAGCGGCATCTGACCCTCACAGCTCAGTTATACACGCGCCTCCAACATGACTCCATCCCACCTCAGGTACCAGACACCGCTAGAGGTTGTGTGAGACGAAGCCAGGCTGAATAATGAGTGTGGAGGAGAGGCAGAAAGAGAGAGTGAGTGAGTGAGTGAGGGAGAGACAACAGTATTCTAATTAGTATCTGTAAGGATGAGAGAGAGAGAGAGTATATTCAACATTCTAGTTGGTATTCTCGAAAGGAAAGAAAGAGAGAGAACACGAAAGAGTAATAAGAGACATAGAAAGAGATAAGTCTCCTCCCTCCTGATTAGTATCTGTAGAGACAAAAGAAGGAGAGAGAGAGAGAGAGAAGGGGGGATGGGGTGCCAGCAATCATAGTACCTACCTGAAGTAACTTTTAATATTCTAAGTAAGTCTAGTGTCTGCAAGTGTATTTAAGTAGTGCCTATGACTTATAATACTTTTAAGTGAGTATTACTGCCTCAACATATGTCTTAGAATATTTGAGTTTTTATACTTATACTGTTTCTAAGTGAGTCCAAGTATCTTTAAGTGAAGCTTAGAGAATTTCAGTGAGATTAGGAAACGTGCTTGTGAGATTCTAGTTTATTTAGTAAGTTTCAGGAATTCTGAGTGAGGTTTAGTGCTCAATTCTTTCGTCTATACAAACACACACACACTCACGCTACTATTCTACGGACCTTTTACGCACGTTCATCATCCAATAACGACAGAATATTATCACAAATTTATCATACACACAAATTATGCTCACAGAATACCTAAAACAACAATAACAAAATTACAAACGAATTAAACCTACCAGAACATCATCACACACTAACTAAACCCACAAAACTATCATCACAAATGAATTAAACCCATAAAAACATCATCATACACTAATTAAACCCATAAAAACATAACTAAACCCACAAAACTATCATCACAAATGAATTAAACCCATAAAAACATCATCATACACTAATTAAACCCATAAAAACACCACCATACACTAATTAAACCCATAAAAACATCCTCACAAAGTAATTAAACCCATAAAACCATCACAAATGAATTAAACCTATAAAAACATCATCACAAATTAACTAATCCCATAAAAACATCATCACAAATGAATTAAACCCATAAAAACATCATCATAAACTAATTAATCCAAGAAAAATATCACCCCACACTCATTAAAACATTATCCAAAGTTACCGTGACTCTCGGGCTGAAATTTGCATATTACTTAACACAGGTGACTTTTGCTGTGAAATGATACGACAGATTTAGGGCAGACTCCCATCAACCGAATATCGTCATAGATGTTGTTACAGCCAATGGGTAAAGGTTTGTTTTTAGTTTAGTTTTGGAATAATGTTATAGTTAGATGATAATGGTAATTGATAAAAGGTGATGGTGATATTAGTAATGTTAGTGAATATTAAATGGCAGACACACACGTAGGCCATCAACTGTAAACTATAATAATTTGTTTGTTCAATCACTGTTCCTTCTTTCAGTAATGAAAGCTTTTGTTAAACGACCCACCCACCCATGTCTTTGTATGAAATAAGTAATTTTTGTCTAATGTATATTTTCAGCCTTCGGGCTGCCGAACTTTTTCAACAAATAGTTTATTATTATTATTATTATTATTATTATTATTATTATTATTATTATTATTATTATTACACACACACACACACACACACACACACACACAAAAGAACGGTAACTTAGATAAACTTACACAATACAACCCTCTCTCTCTCTTGAGCTGTGATGTGAGGTTGTATCCATGGTTGAGATACGAGTCTGATGATAAATTCTTGGGAAATGAAAACTTATCTTGGCGAGGATGTCTGAAGATGTAGGTTAATTGACTGAATTTTTTCGGGATTTTTTTTAATTGGATTTTATCGGGATTTTCTTTTAATCGGGAATTTCTGTTTGTGGGTTATTAATTAGCACTTTTCCAATAGTTGGTACAAACATACAAAAATAAATAAAATAAAATGGCAGGTAGTGAATGTAATAGTTTTTTATCTTTAATTCTATTACTAACTTATTATTACTTCCTCTTTTCTTATAGTCTAACTTTATATTTCTCTTTTCTTGTCATCTTTGAATGATTATATTTACAAAGGCACCGAAAATAAAAGTATTATCATTCTGTTTATCATCCTTTAGGTCTTTTGTTATCATCTTTCTTTCCTTTGGAGTTTAATAACCGTAAGTGAGTGGCAGAGACGGTTCAATAAGTCTGGACGTAATGACGGAGGTATTCAAGGAGTGGCCTCGGATCTTTCTCACAATATACTTCAATATCAGCTCTCCGTCACGTCTTAATTAAGGGTTTATTATACTGATCTCTCTCACACTTGGATGCTACCACCTACTTCCCCACCCATCCTACCTACTCATCCACCCACCCACCCACAGCATCTCCACCACATGTTGTTGTTGTTCCTCTCTCTCTCTCTCTCTCTCTCTCTCTCTCTCTCTCTCTCTCTCTCTCTCTCTCTCTGTCTGTCTGTCTGTCTGTCTGTTTTCTGGATGTTTAAGTCTCTCTCTCGTTATCTATTTGTTTTTCTTCTTCCTCTTCCCTCCTATCTCCAGAAGCGTTATCACCGCAACAAGTTTCAGCAAGTGAATATATCTCTGTCTGTCTTACTTTCAGCTCCGGCAGCATTCATCAAGAAGAGACAAGAAAGGCTGAACAGACTTACAAAAGGCAAGAAAGTGAAGATAATTCATACTATTCTATTAATATCGATTCAAATCCGGGAACTACATCGATTTGAATCTGATGTTCGTGTTACTCGTAATCTGGATAACCTGAAATATTAACATCCGGTTGTCAGTTTGATCTGAATCAGAGTTCAATATATATGAATAGAGGATTCATTGTCAGGAGAGTTCATCCTTCACAGGGATTCGGAAAAAGGATATACGTGTATATCAAAAAGGAACTTCATATTGTAATAAACAAAATAGGAATACAAAGAAAAGGTCACGAAGGGTATCTGTAGGACCCCAAAGATGAGTTTATTGTAGCACTATGTATTACCGAGATGAAGAAAAGTATTATCTATTGTGCTTGGTGCTCAATGCGGATTCAGTCTTATTAGTGTTGATGTTGACTCGAATCCACAGTATACTCGTATGTTGACACAGATCACTGGGTCTTATCGATTCGTATCAGAGTACCAGAGTTTGTGTGTGTGTGTGTGTGTGTGTGTGTGTGTGTGTGTGTGTGTTTTGTGAGTTTGTTAGCCTTGCTCTGTCGTCCTTGTAGTGCACGGTAAGGGCACAGAGAAAGACGCACATATTCAAGAGTCAAAAAGCCCAATACAATACTTATAAAATAGACGAATTCGTATCTATTTGACTTGGTATTTTTTAGTTATGAGGTTGAAACACTTTTATGTTACTCTAGATATGTGGTGGCTTTAATGTAAGCAATGACGAGCTTGAAATATATTTGAACTTTACATAAGTGAGAAGATAAAGTTCAAGAGATTTTATTGATATACATCAAGCCGAACATAATTTAACACTTCCGGTTCAACTCCATATAATGTACAATTTTGGACAACATTCCCCGAACCCTTGGTCATATCTAACATCTACTTCTCGGTCATATATATATATATATATATATATATATATATATATATATATATATATATATATATATATATATATATATATATATATATATATATATATATATATATATATATATACACGATTGGCTTATATCTAATAACGCTGCTTTTCATCACATATGACGGAACCACAAACTGGAAGAAAAGAAACACTCTTAAATAAAACAAAATCTGACTATACACTAAAATTCCAATTCCCTTCTCCTAATGATCCCCAAATACTGTCAAGTTTTCAGGGAATTTTGTCCACAACTGTACATAAGAACATAAGAATGAAAGAAACTGCAACAATCCTATTGGCCCATACTGGGCAGTCCCGTTTTCACCCAACCCCTATCGCTCATATATCCACCCAACCTATATTTGAAGCAATCCAGCGGATTCGAGTTAATGATGGTGTTTGGTAACTTGTTCCACTCATCCATTACTCTGTTTCCAAACCAATGTTTACCTATCTCGCGCCTCTCGCGCCTAAATCTAAATTTGTCTAATTTAAAACCATTGCTACGAGTTAGCTCCTGGTTGCATAGTTTGTGTTATATCACCTATATTTAGCCCTGACTTCCATTTATACACCTCGATCATATCGCCACTCACTCTACGTCTCTCGAGGGAGTGCAAATTAAGATTCTTTAACCTGTCTCTGTACTCAAGGTTCTTAGTGCCCGGAATTAATCTTGTCATTTTCTTCTGAATTCTTTCTAGGAATTTCCTATCGATTCTGTAGTACGGTGACCAGAACTGAACCGCGTAATCCAAGTTAGGTCTCACAAGCGCAAGATATAGTTTTAGGATGACCTTACTCGTCTTGGAACTGACACTCCTTTGCATGAACCCAAGTACTTTGTTAGCCTTGTTTCAAGCAATTACACATTGCTGACTTGGTTTAAGATTCCTACATATCATTACTCCAAAATCTTTCTTACAGTAGGATTTCTGTATAACAACGTTGTTCATCTGATATCTGGTTTCTCTGTTTACATCTCCCAGGCTAAGTACTGTACATTTTTCTCACATTAAAGTTCATCTGCCATTTTTCAGATCATGCGAAAAATTTGTTTAGATCTTCATGTAGTTTTGCGGAGTCCTCGTCATATTTAATTACACGCCATATTTTAGTGTCGTTAGCAAATTTACTTATGTTGCTGTCTATGCCTATATCTATGTCGTTTATGTATATAATAAATAGTAATGGTCCAAGTACTGAGCCTTGGGGTACTCCACTAGTGACGTACCCCAATCTGATTTAGTGCTGTTAATGCTTATTCGCTGTTTCCCGTCCTGTAAACACGCCCTAATCCATTTTAGAATATTTCCTCCAATGCCATGAACCTCAACTTATCGTATTAGTCTTTCAAGGGGGACTCTGTCGAAGGCTTTGCTAAAGTCGAGATATACCACACCATAATCGTGTCCGTCATCCACGGATTCGAAAACAGTTGAAAAGAATGATAGAAGGTTTGACAGACATGAACGCCCGCTTGTGAAGCCATGTTGGGAATCATAAATCAATTTGTGCTTCTCCAGGTGATTTCAAATAGAGTTTGAAATTATTGCTTCCAGCAATAAAATACAATATATATATATATATGTGGACTAACTTCCTCCTTCACTTGTAGGTTGATCCTCATGTAACTTAACATAATTGAGGGGTCAGTAGTTCTGTTATGAATAGGAATTAGGTAAAAACTTTCAGTAATCAGGTAATGTTAGATAATTGGTTCACCTAAGAGGAGATGCCCGAATCAGCCCTCAGCGTCGGCCTCATGTGAACACCGCGTTAATAGGTGGTCAAACTGCTCCTCTACGCCTCTTCAGAATATCAGCTCACGAGAGCATTAATGAAACTAGTGAAGTTAATAGTACTTTATTGTAAACTATTCAGAAAGATTGCCATTAATATCTGGGAAGTGCACATTTTGCAGTGTCTCTCTCTGTAACTTCGAATTGAATTATTATGCAAATGTAATTAAGAGTGAATAAAAGTAATTTTAATACTGAAAATTAATATCATTCTCTCTGGGAGTGACTGGGTAGTAATGTAGCAGTTGACAGATTTTTTTCCAACACGACTCACAGATTAGAGTAGCCTGGCGTGTCTACCTCATGGCATGGATTAAGCATTCATTATAAGTAAGCAAACGATACACATTATACTAAACAATACAAATATTCATTATGAAAAATATTTTAGACATTTATTATTACATACAGGGAACATACAGTACATTCACTACAACATGCAATACAAACATTCATTATGACAAACATTTAAGTCATTCATTATAACATACAGTACAGGGAACATACATTCATTATAACTTATACGTAACATACATTCGTTATAACAAACAATACAAACATTCACTATGACAAACATATAAAACATTCATTATAACTTATACGTAACATACATTCATTATAACAAACAATACAATATAAAGCAGTATTCATCACAACTCGTTGAATAAATTGTCAAGATATTTAAGCACTGGAATTAATTATACCAGAATGAGCATTACAAGACACTTTTTAGACCATTTTTTGTTCTGTCATTCCAGCTTACGGACTATTAACCTAACTGAATACAGGGTTTTAAGAGTCCGCAAGAGACAAGGACATAAAGACAGAGTGTAGCGAAGTAGAAATGTAAAGAAAGAAAGAGATAGAAAGAAAAAGACAAAAAGGTAAATACATAAAGAAACAGAGACAGAAAGGAATGAGGGAGAGACAATTAGGGGAGAGGTACAGAAAGAAGAAATGGGGAGAGACAGTTAGATGAGAGATACAGAACGAAGAAATGGGGAGAGACAGTTAGATGAGAGATACAGAACGAAGAAATGGGGAGAGACAGAGAGTAGAGACACAGATAGAGAAGGAGGATGCTATACCCAGTCAATTGTTGTCTATGAAGAAGACTATAACATTCAGACACTATTATTTAAAGATGTGTCAAAGGACTCGATTGAAAGGATGCATTAAATCATTTTATTACACTACCTGACCTGACCTGACCAAACCATTAATGGGAAAAAAACTAGTCCTTCACACCTCGTAAAAAAGTATTTAGAGTCATTATAGATAACTATGCACTTAAAGTGGTTTAATAGGCCTGAATGTCCCATAGGACACACACACACACACACACACACACACACACACACACACACACACACACACACACCTAGGAAAATAAAGTGTGGTTGTGTAGTGTAAAAACTCGGGTGTGGGTGTATATGAGAAGCGTCAAGGATGAGTATAGGTGTGGGTGTAGGAGTGTAGCGTCAAGGATTAGCGTAAATGTGGGGTGCGTCAAGGATTAGCGTAAATGTGGGGTGCGTCAAGGATTAGCGTAAATGTGGGTGTGTATCGTTAAGGATGAGCGTTGGTGTAGGTGTGTAGTGTAGAGACAAAGACGAAGTTTCATGTGAGAGAGAGAGGTTGGCGTACCTGTGTATCCGTAATGAGCGTGGGCCAGCTACCCCACACCTGTCGCCCCTACCCCGGGCACCACCCCAGGCCAACACCTCCTTCCCTCCCTCCCACCCTCATCACCTCCCAGATATACACTCCCTCCTCCCTCACCCCAGCGTCACAACACCTCCCTCCTCCTCATCACCTTCCAGATATACACTCCTCCTCCCTCACCCCAGCGTCACAACACCTCCCTCCCTCCCTCCCTCCCACCCTCATCACCTCCCAGATATACACTCCCTCCTCCTCACCCCAGCGTCACAAACCCTCCTCCCTCCGTCACCTCCCTCCCTCCCTCCGTCACCTCCCTCCCTCCGTCGCCTCCCTCTCTCCTCCCCACCCCAGATACACAATCCTTGCTCCCTCACCCCAGCGTTACAACACCTCCCTTCATCCATCCCCGCCCTCTCTCTCTCTCTCCCTCTTCACTCCCTCACCACCCTAGATACGCACTACCTGCTTCCTCACCCAGCGTCACATCTCCCTCCCTCCGTCACCTCCCTCCCTCCTCACCACCCTTGATACATACTCCCTACCCCCTCTTCCCAGTATTACAACACCTGCCACTCTCTCCCTCACTAACCCCTTCAGAGACGCTGCTCGTCCTCCCTGTCACCACCCTCACACTCTCCCTTACACCTCTCTTTACCCCTCCGCTTACTCAATAGAATAGTTCCACACCCTCTTCCTAATCCTACTCTTCTCTCTAACCCCCTTCAATCACAACAACACATTCTCCTTCCTCCCTTCCCCAGACTCTTCTCCCGTTCCCCAGTCACCTCCTTCTCCCCCACTACTCTTTTCTATGTCTGACACCCCTTCCCTAAGCCGTGTGTCAGCTATCACTTCTCACTGCCACGCAGGACAGAGGTTCATACACAAAGAAATAGATCATATTCATTAACAGTATATATAGGTCAGTCATGTGGGTGATATCACTGTTCACTGCCACGCAGGACAGTGGTTCATTGTTCAGTAGAAGTTATTTTCTATTTGAAGACTAATCACCCTCAGTGTCAAGACCTGACTGAATTACTCAGAATAGGTAAAACATACTCCAAGCTTTGTCAATAAATTTGTTTACCGTTAACTTGTCGGTGTGTGTGACGAAGGTCTACTTAAATACACAAAGGAGCCCCACGTCCGTGTGTGTGTGTGTGTGTTTAGACTTTTTTACAACTTTTCACTAGCTTTCTAGACAGTGGGAAAAAGGGAGTTGACAAAGAGAAAGTAAAATAAACTAAGAGTTAGAGAAAGGAACCAAAAACCAAAGAAAGTGTTACAGAGATGTTGCTAAAACAAAATGTGGACAGAGAAAGTAGACGCAAAATAAGAGGGACATAGAAAGAGAGACAAAGAAAGACTAGGTAGTGGGCAAATCAGGACCAGACAAACCAAGATGGCGACCCTCACACCTGTTACTGACGGCCTCAGGGAGATGCCAACGCCTAAGGGGTGCTCTCTCTCTCTCTCTCTCTCTCTCTCTCTCTCTCTCTCTCTCTCTCTATGTTTTATGTCTATCTATCTTACATTTCCACACACGAAAGCACGGAATCAGATCTCCCAACAACTCAAACCTGCGTTTTATATATGTTTCGAGCGCCCATTTACGCAATCATATACAAATACAGCCATAAACCCTAGATACTCGGCTAAAACATACATACAATACACATGAAATACAATTAACGCAAACAACCGTAAATCAATGGTAATAAAATCGGTTTTAAGTGGAGAATATTCGTGTATCCGATCTTGTAAACATAAGTAAACGGCATAAAAAGTGGATATTCGCGTTAATAAACCCTTTTAGATCATATATCCCTAACTAAACAATATATTTATTAGTCCACAAAATGTACATTTATGAAGAACTAAGAAAAAGTTGACATTAATACCAGCGTAAACTGAAGGAAATTTATGTGTACTATTTTGTAAACATTTCATATTTTATAAATATAAGAATAAGAAGTAAAATCTCTCTCTCTTAAAACCCACACACCCACACACACATGTACGCACATTTAAGACGTTTGGATTTACGTTCATGAAACGCAAATCGAGGCAGGTAGCAAAGAGAAAATGGTTACAACGTTGGCGTAAAGTGAAGAAAATTTATGCATCACATCTTGTAAACATTCCCAAGCCGCAGCAAAAAGAAGACAAACGTCTAGGTGAGCTGCGATTAGCACATTAGCACACGAATTTGCGAAGATATTTGTGCAAAAACGCCTCTGTGGTGGGAGCAATTTGCGTCCCTGTTGCCACTACTCCTCCTCCACCTACTGTCATTTCTGCTGCTACTTCTTCTGCTACAATAACTGCTACTTCTTGTCCTATTCCTCCTGGTACTTCTACTTTTTCTTCTCCTCTGCATCTTCCTCCCATTGCCATTTCTGTTACTCCTCCCTTATTACTCCCAACTATTCCATCAAATAGAGAAAATAAAGTATCTCACCTCCATCCCTCCCAGTTCCATGACCTTCTCCCCTCCCTCCCTCCTTCCTCACTTCCCCGACATTCTCCTCCTCCACACCCTCTTTCACTCACATACGTAAAACTTCTCACTCCCACCCTCCCTCCCCCACCTCTCTCCCACACCCTCTCACACACACACAAAGGTACTCTCCCTCCCACCCACCCCTCTCCTCCTTTCCGCTGTGCAGATAATTAGATTAACCCCGCTTATTGAAGACTACTTGAGAAATTGACGTGTCATTCCGTTTACCTAGCATTCCTTCGACAAATTAGCAACAAGACGGGGCTAACTTCACGCCTCCAGATGGTCGCTACATGGTCGAAAATCCCCCTGAAAACACCATGGGGGAATGATCTTTAGAGAGAGTCGGGTGTCATGGAGTTGTAAACCGATCCGATATATTCAGGGGCGTTCGGAGTAATCACGACTGAGTTCTGAGTGATTAAGGAGAGTGTGTGAACGGTACCCGAGGGTCCTCCAGCAGAATATACAGTATCTGTCTTTTTCTCTGTGTTGGTGGTGGTGTTGGTGTAGGTTGTGGTGGTAAGGATGATGGAGGTGGGGGTGGTGGTAAGGGTAGGGGTGGTGGCAGTGGTGGTTGGTGGCATTCGTGGTGGTGGTGGTGGTGGTGGTGATGATATGAGGTGGTGGTAGTGGTGGTGGGTGTGGTGGTAGTGGTGGTGGAGGTGGTGGTAATGGAGATGGTGGTGGTAATGGAGATGGTGGAGGTAATGGTGGTGGTATTAATGGTGGTAGTGATGGTGGTGGTAGTGATGGTGGTGGTCGTAGTGGTGGTGGCGATAAAGGTTGTGGTAGTAGTGGCAGTGGTGGTGATAATGGGGGCAATGGTGGGGAGCTTCTCTCACTCTCTCTCTCTCTCTCTCTCTCTCTCTTCAAGCTAAACCCAGATTGAAATGGGAAAACTTTTAGTTTCAAAACAAACACCACCACATAAACACCACCCTACAAGCATCACCACACAAACATCACCGCACAAACACCACCACACAAGCATCAAGTACCTTCACACTCACGCATTACCACACAAACAGAACCTCAAAAACACAACCACAAAACCTCCACCAAAAAAAAAACACCATCACACATACACTACCACACAAGCACCGCCACACAAACATCACCATACACATACCACCACACAAACAACACCAACCACACAAACAACACCAACCATACAACACCACATAAACAGCACTCATCTCAAAAGGCCACTGAACTGAGGTACTCGACCCCCAGCGCAATACTGAACCTGATTTCCACATGATCGGATTAAGAGATTATTTTGTTTATCTCTTGGCACATCACCTACACAAAAGTCAAGGCTTTCTTTCAGTTTTGTGTCATTTTTTATTTCTACAATGTCAGAGATTTTTTTTCTCCTATATTTACTTCCATATAGAGTACTTAGAAATGATAAATAGTTTTTCAATGTAAAAGTTTATTTTTATGGTGAAATTTGAAGATCTTTCGTGTCTATATAGGATTGTACTTATGCTCATTATTTTTCTATAAGTTATAAATTTTTTCATTCGAGAGTAATCATAGTTTGCGTTTATGTATGTGTATTAAAACGAGTTTCATGAAGATTAGGAATCGACGTTTATTTTCGTCTGCATGTGTGTGGCTTTCTCCACAGAAGGGTGGCAGAATTATGCAGTGTTTGCTTCCTCTCGCTTTCAGCTACCGCCACTGGCTAGCCCTGGTGGTGAACAGGGAAGTAACCTTGCATTCATCTTTCCCTACCAGTACACATTTATGGAGTTGGCTTTGCCATTCGCCAATCCATCCTAAATGGGCTAAATAAAATGCCTGTTGGGGTCAACAAGCACTTCATGACGCTCCGAGTCCCAATGAATTACTCACGTCATGCCTCCTTCATCAGTGCAAACGCCAAACTTCCCTACACAAGATGCAGAGGATGAAATCGAAAAGGCCTTTTATGCCGACCTTGACAGAGTGATATCTCTATCCCCAGAGAAGATAAGGTTGTGCTCCTAGGTGATTTCAATGCCAGAGTTGACAGGGAATCATAGAGAGAAACGGAGTGGGCAAGTTTAATCCCAACAGCCTTTTCCTCCTCCACAAGTGTACTGAACACAACCTCACTAACACCAACACCTTGTTTAGGCAGGCCGACAAGTTCAAGGTTTCATGGCAACACCCACGATCCAAACATTAGCATCTCATTCACTACATCACTGTCAGAGAAAGAGATCGCCGAGATGTCCTCATCACCCAACCCATGCGTGGCTCAGACCATTGTAATACAGATTATCGGCTCATCAGACCCAAACTCTCCCTTCTCGTCACCACAAAACGGTGGAGGCAACAAGCCACCAGAAGAGGTTTTAACATCAAGCGACTGGAGGATCAAGCCATAAAACATGCTTTCAGAGAGCAACTAGAATATGGGCTGAAAAACAACCCAACAACAAACAACCCAAATCCGAGTGCCAAATGAGGTATCCTACCCTCAACACTGTCATCACAAAAACCTGCAACGAGCCCCTCGGCCAGAGGGAAAGAAAACCCCAGGACGGTTTGATGAAAATAACCTGGAAATCGATGTACTCGTCAATGCTAAATGCGCTACCCTCACCGAGTGTAAGAACAACCCGCAGTCTCGGATTAAAATTGATATCTTTCATCAGAAGAAAGCGATGGCCCAGCGCAAACTTAGCGATCAAAAGGATGAGCGGTGGAAAAATTTAGCACATGAAATGCCAAAAATTGCGGATCAATATGAGATGCACGAAATTTTCAAATCCACTAAAGCAATCTATAGTTCAATTACTCGTGGCAAAGACCCCCTCCACTCATCTGACGGTAATTCCCTAATTAACAACCATTCCTTGCTCAACCGAAACACCAATGTGGATGTCCTGACTACCCAGCAGGTCCTTTAGCACCCAGAGTTGACCTACCTCTGCTATCCTCCATCCGGTGAAGAGGTAGCTACTGCCCACAAGCAGATGAAAAATAACAAAGCCATACGACCTGATGGAATCCCAGCTGAGGTGTATGAAGCAGGAGAACCTCTGCTTACCAGGTGTACTCCACTCTCTCCTGGAGAATATAAATGGGAAGGAGAAAATCTCCCATGATCTTACAGACGCCTTCATCGTCAATATATATAAGAACAAGGGAGACCGATCAGACTATGGCAACTACCACGGGATCTCGCTGCTGTCCATAGTTGGCAAGATTATCGGCCGAGTCCTAACAGACTTCTTCCTGAGGTGGAATACTTCCTCCCAGAATCTTACTGTGGCTTTAGACCATCATGTGGCACCATTGATGTGATCTTTCCTTCCAATCTGATACAGGAAAAGTGCAGAGAAGAGCGTCGTGACTCGTACATGGCCTTCATCTACCTTAATAAGGCATTCGACTCGATCAACAGGGAAGCCCTCTGGCGGACCCTCAATCGTTTTGGTTGTCCACCAAAATTCATCGCCGTTGTGAGGCATCTCCAAGATGACGTGATCGGCAGTGTCCTGCACAATGGCACCCAGTCTGAGTTCTTCCTCATTCAAAGGTGGGTAAAACAATGATGTCTACTGGCACCAACTCTCTTTTTCATTTTCTTAGCTGCCTTCCTCACTCATGCCAGTGCCAATTTAGCCGGTAGGGTAGACATCCATTACTGGATGAAGGGACTGTCCAACATAAGACAACTCTGCTTCAATCACTGAACTTCAATATGCAGACGACCTCACCCTCGTCGCTCACATTGAACACGACCTACAGGAGATCTGAACACCTACGCGGATGTGTATGCACACTTCGGCCTTGAGGTGAATGTACATAAGATTCAGATTCACTTCCAGCCGGTCCCTGTTTAGTCCACAGCTCCACCATCCATCCAGGTTAACGATACTACTCTCTCTAATGTTACCCACTTTCAGTATCTTAGCTTCCACCGGTCCACTTACGCTGACATCGATGAAGAGATTCACCATCGGATCAGATGTGGATCTCAAGCCTTTGCCAGTCTCCGTACCCGTGTCTTCAGCCATAGGGAGCTGAAATTATTTAAAAAGTTGCACGTATATTAAGCCGTGGTCCTCCCCACCCTGCTATATGGCAGCGAGACATGGGTCACATACAGGAGGCTTTCAAGGCACTTGGAAACTTTCACCAACGTAGTCTATGTTCCATCTTGCGACTGCTATTATCCACGAACAACTACGTTGGACTGGCCATGTTACCAGCATGGACGACAGTAAACTGCCAAAGCAGCTACTTTAGAGTCATCTAACGAATAGTAAACGTAAGGCTGAAATAGTCTCAAATCGACCCCCTCACCTGGGAGACGATTACTCCACACCGTAACGCTTGGAAGAGCACCACACGAGAAGATGTCAATACTTTCGAGTTAACCCGACTGCATACCGAGGCAGAAAAGCGCCCTTCTCGCACCAGATGATCGGCATACTCGATTCCGAGTGACAGCAAAGTAGTGGTGTGTGTGTGTGTGTGTGTGTGTGTGTGTGTGTGTGTGTGTGTGTGTGTGTGTGTGTGTGTGTGTGTATCTTTTGTGTCACTTTATGTATTTAATACTTTTTATTCCGGTGTTTTTCATGTCTATGATCTACCTGTCTATGACCAACCTGTCTATGATCATGTTATTTTTATGTAAGGGCCCTAAACAATGCTTGTCTGTCAGCTTGGATCTTTATATCTGTCATTATTTTCTATTACTTAGTCTTAACCAGTTTTCCGAGAAGAGAGGAAGAAAGAGACAGAGAACGAGAGAGAGAGAAATGTGACAAATAAAAATTACTTGCCGTAACCAGAAAACAGGAGACACAGAGAAACAAAGAGACAAAAAGGAAATACAGTAGACCAGATGAAGAATCGGAGAGACAGAAAGTGACACAATAGAGAAAGAGACACATACAAAACCAAGGAGAGATAGAGAAGGTAAGCAGCGGCCAGACTTGGGGTTGTCAGCAAGAACCTGGGGAGCTCCGGGCGCTGACGGAGAATTACCTGCCCAAGATGACGTTAATTAGTGTTACCTGTACACTCCCTCACTCACCTGGTCTTCCCCCAGCCTATATGTTTCTTTACATCATCATTCTCTCTCTGAGGCCAAATGATGAATTTTTGGTAATTCGTTGTCTTACTGACATCTGATATTTTATCCACCTGTTTTAAATTACTATTTTTTCGCCTGTAATATATATATATATATATATATATATATATATATATATATATATATATATATATATATATATATATATATATATATATATATATATATATATATATATATATATATATATAATGTACTGTCATCAAACTATTCCAACATTCGGTATACACTATCAGTTATATCTCACATGAAATACACTAAAATACATAACATATACAGATTCACAGCAGTGTAATTTAAGATAATACCGAGGACGGTACACCTTAACTCGATAAATCTATAAGTTAATAGTACAAAGCAATTTAGATCAACAATGCAGCCTAATTGAATATGTCAGGTATTCAGAGCGCCATCCTTGTTGTCGTGCACCCAGGATTATCTCTCTACCTTGTTAAGTCAAGCTTAAAATCAAATTCAATTTAAAGGCCTTCATACAGGAGCTCCAATACAGGTACAGGTGCGGTAATATTAATCTAGTTATAGTATAATGAAAGCGGCGCCCAAACTTACTGTAGTTATAATATAAACATTTTATATCTCCCTTTTAAACATATATTGAACCAGCCTTAGTATAAAGTTCCCAAAACTCTTACACAAATTCTAGGGTTTAAATATACTGGAGCTTCATCACACATCAGTACTGGGAGAGATGTAACCAGGGCAGCCATTGTCTTGACTGTAGGGTCTGAATCAGTGTTTATCCTGCAGGTTACCGTTTAGCGGAAACACAATGGAAGGCACAACACACTTTACTGCATCCTACCAGTGGTGTTAGGAAGGCTACAGTGCACTACGCGATGTTAGGGAGGCTACAGTGTACTACGTGGTGATAGAGAGGCTACAGTGTACTACGTGGTGATAGAGAGGCTACAATGTACTACCAGGGGTGTTAGGGAGGCTACAGTGCACTACGCGATGTTAGGGAGGCTACAGTGTACTACGTGGTGATAGAGAGGCTACAGTGTACTACGTGGTGATAGAGAGGCTACAATGTACTACCACGGGTGTTAGGGAGGCTACAGTGTACTGCCAGTGGTGATAGAGAGGCTACAGTGTACTATCAGTGCTGTTAGAGAAGCTACAGTGTACTATCAGTGCTGTTAGAGAAGCTACAGTGTACTGCCAGTGTTGTTAGAGAGGCTACAGTGTACTACCAGTGTTATCAGAGAGGCTACGGAGTACTGCCAGCAGAGTGTGTGTGTGTGTGTGTGTGTGTGTGTGTGTGAGAAAATACACATAAGATAAACGTACCAATAACCCACTATCACAGAACGTGTAAATACAACCCAACACGTTAAAATCCAAATAAGATTTCACCTGGACTCATTTAAGGCCAGACCTGCTATAACGAAGCAACGTCACGTTATGAGGCAATGCAGTACAGTATAACAGTTTGAGATGGTGGTAGTTGCAACAGCTATTAACCACCGTAACTGGCTGTTTGGTGGAGGTGTCTGGGATGTTGGTGGCAGAGATAATGACGCTGTTAAATCTTGCTACAACTGCTAATTGGAGTGGCTCTTATTGACGGGGTGATTATACTTAGTGCTGCAAGAACTGCCCCCGTGGCGAGATGCACAGCGCTACTGATTAAAGAGTATAGGAAGAAAATGGGATGTGTGTATATGTGTGTGTGTGTGTGTGTGTGTGTTTATCTCTCTCCCTCTCTCTTTCCACCCCCACATTCTCTCTATCTCTAATCTGTAAGGACTTGAGCCCCAAGAAACAGAGGACACAGAATTAAATTTGCATATGCAGCGAGCGAGGATGGTGACACGATCTCCTCCTGTTCAATGATTTCGTTCGGCTGGTGGTCGGGAGCAGCCGTGTTTGTGTTCGAGGGGTGGAAGGCTGATAGTGGCCTGCTACTGCGCTGGGGTGAGGAGGAGGAGCGTGGTAGGATGTGCTTGTGTAATTAGTGTTATTTGCTTTAATGAGACTTATGAGTCTAAATATCTGATTGTGACTCTGGGTCTTGTTTTCGAGTGCATGTGTGAGTGTGTGTGCGAGGGAGCGTGTGTGTGTCTGTGTATATTATGTATGTGTGTGAGAGAGAGAGAGAGAAACAGACACACAGACCAACACTGTCACCACGCCAGCAAGCAGATAATACCATCACAAACTGTCCCTTGATGAATATACAGTAACCCGGATTCTGTGAAATATAATTCAACCCTGGTTTATTATCGCTGTAATTTGTGAGTTGAGGGAGCCTTATATACTGCCCCAACAACCTTACCAATGTATCTATAATTTACAGTAAATAACACTCATGTAGGGAATGATTCTTGTAAATAACGATCACTGTATTACCATTGTATTTTGCAGTGCTATTTATGTAGATGGTGACCTAAGTAATATTTATTTGGGTTTTGCAATAATCAGTAAATGGGGTTTATGGTCGTAGAGGTGTATATATATATATATATATATATATATATATATATATATATATATATATATATATATATATATATATATATATATATATATAAAGCTTTGTTATTGTAAGCGGTCGCACGCGCCTAGTTATTATACATCATATTAATTTTGCATCACTTATTTTACTTGTATATTATTTGTCAATCAAGAGACCCATTCCCCAATTATGTAACTGCATATTTTCAGCCTTCTGGGTGTCATGCTCTTTCAATCCACCGTTAAATATTAGTATTTATTAACACACACACACACACACACACACACACACACACACACACACACAAAGAAGGTCACACTGTTGTTGTTTTCTTTGTACAGTTAATATCTTTTCCATTTTGATGAACAGTAATTTGCGACACAAACTACCAGCGAACCATCAGCGGATAATTCAAACCAGGTTGCAACATGTAACAGTCGCTCCTCAACACTTTCATAATAGTATCAAAGAGTGAAAATTATACTGTTGCAACATATGAATTGCTACCGTATATAGGAGGTGCTGGGGGGGCTACATGGTGATTATAGAGGCTGTGTATTGATGATATGACCCTCTATAATTCTAGAGGCAGTACTAAATGTTGATTGCTAATCCTATTTACATAAAGTGATGCAGGTTACAGGGAGTGACACGCCCACTTAAACACTGGAGACTATGAGTGGCTGGCTGGTCGAGAGAGGCGTGAGAATGGTAGACGCTAACGACTATGAAGGACTGGTTGGTCGAGAAAATGTAACGATGGTAGACACGAGAGACTGTGAGGCGTGAGGGAGTTGGTCGGGGGAGGCGTACGGTAAACGCTGAGAAGACTCTGAGTGACTGGCTGGTCGAGAGAATGTAAGGATGGTAAACACTGAAGACTGTGAGGGTAGGGGGGACTGGTCGAGAGGCGTGAGAAGGGTAGACGAAAGATATAAATTGCTTCTTGATGTTTATGGTCCGTTTAGGTGTTTGTAGACAATAATTATACACGTGTTTGTTATTCTAAATGTCTAATGCAATGTAGTTGTGTGTTGATGGTGTTATAAATATGTAATAGCGGTTTTTATCACTGACGGTACGATGTAAAAAGTACAAACAACATACTGTACGTCAACGAAGGAAATCATAAGCGTGTTTTCATAATTATTTTTATTTAAGTGGGTTTAAGAGGTAAAAGGGTAAGTTCTTATTAAGTGAAGACAGCTGCTTAAGACATATGAAAGTAAGTCCTATAAGCTAGATGTGCGTAAGGGCAGTGTGGAGACAGCATACTGAATACTAATCCTCGATAATGAAGGCAATATGGCCGGTACTACGGGTAACAATCTGCATTTCTACAGCTAAAGTCAGGTACCTACTCACAGCTCGGTCGACTGGGGGTGCACCGGCACGAACCAGTGACCCTTAGGACAAGAGATGAATGCTGTATCGACTCCACCACCACAGCCCTGAGAATACTTATGTCATTCAAACAATATGGTAGATTCATACTGAGAATGGGTGAGAGAAATGTTGATGATACATTGGGCAAACACGGAGTGTAGGAATAAATAGGAAGGGGAAGGAACTGATGAAAATGTGCGATGAGAGAGGATTGATGATGGAGAATAAGTGCTATAATGAGACCTAGATCCATAAGTAGTCATGGAGGTCTGCCGGTGGAGAAGGTAAATTGTTGTTAGATTGTTTATCACTGGACTGATGACCGTGATACACGATCACAGATACAATCGTGCTACGAGTGGCTGAATATGGAGTATCTGGCCATTCTTAGGTAGAAGCAAGAATAACAAGTGGCTTAGAATAAGATAAAATCGAAGAACATAAAAAAAATTAAATATATAGTGGAGATATACAGGAAGTGAAATGGATTAACATATATTTCACTAACTGCTGAGTGTATTGTAACGTATGAGAGACAGCAAGTACAAAACTGACAATGAAACAAAGATAATTAAACAAGAAGTGCGACAGACAGCAAGGAAGCATAGTAATGTCAAATGCCAGTTATAGATGGCATCACCTGTCCTTGGTATTGTTATGAGAGAAGGTGAAACAAAATGAATAACAGTTGTGTACAGGTTATGCACGACAGAGGGGAAGAATGTCCAGGGAATGTAAGGGATGGAGAAAATTTCCCCTGTAAGAGGGAAGTGTGGCAAGAATGAATATAGGAGTTATAGAGAAATAACTTTATTAAGCATACCCAGGGAGGTGTATGGCGGTCATTACCGAGAGAATTGTAGCTCACCGAGAAAGTGTAGGAGGGAAACACTGGGGGGCTGAGGAGAGGAAGGAAATCTGTGAATATAGTGTTTGTGTTAAGGAGTTAGAATGTGAAACACACGAAGAAGGGAATAATATGTGTGTTGTATTTATGGATCTATAAAAAATTATATGTTATTGTTGATAGTAAACAGTGTAGGAAGAACAGGAAATTTTCGTGATAAATTAAATTATTTTGATTGTTCATAGTTGATATAGATTATGAAGAATATGTGTAGAGAAGAGGGTAATCTGTTCTTACTGACAATATCATAATGTAAAAAAATGTGATGCCGCTATGGTTGTTCAGTATGTTTACGGAGGGGAGGAGAGGAGAGTAGAAGAGACAAAGGATGACCACAACTAAAATGGATAGATGGGGTGAGAGGTACCGGACGTTGCTGATGATTCTAGCCACTCTGTGCCAGGTAAGAGGAACTTGAAAGGAAAAGAGGAAAACGAGGAAGAGAAAGTTGAAAAAATAGGAAAAAAGGAAAAAATAAAAAATATATTTATGTACAAACAAAAGAATAATGTCTAGTTCACAATACATACTGTAATAGACAAATATAATGTAGTATCCTATATTCTTTGTTCTTTTGCTCTACAAATTATACTTTGACTCTACCACTGCTTCCACTACAGCAACAATTATCAGCATGTGCAGTCTAGCAGGTAATTACAGTTATTGCAGTTTAATCAAATAATTCTTGCACAATAATCAGCATGTTATCTTGTAGGTTGAATATAGTGCTGACATAAGGTACACGCACACTGCCGGACATTACCTTAAGCACGGCTCTAATGTTCGTAAATACAGACACATTACTTATAACACCAGTCTCTCCTTGCATATTGCAGTGATGTTGACAAAGAAACTAGACAGTCCCTGAAAGACGTGTATGTTTCCGCCACACAGTCGACTCAGAGCCGTAACTGTGACAAATATAACAGGGAATGAAAATGAATGAACACACCCTGAACCGAATGACATAAAAGAATAAACTGAGTTTGATTTCGATCCACAAAGCCATTTTACACCTTATTGCCTTGAAATGTTTCGTATCGACGGACGGAAGTAACAAGATTGAAAATAGTGGGGATATATCTATCTAATTACATGATATAAACTGAAAATAAATATCCAGCAGGAACGAAAAACTATACAAGGAGACAGAAAGCACTATACTGTAAGCTGGTTAGCCGCCAGACAATTTTATTCAGCTTAGGGTAACCTCCCGCAGCCAAAGGGTTAAGCATCTCTCTTCTTCCGTCCGCCTGTCCATTTCATATTTACAGTCCCTTCAGATGTCGTCTTAACATCTTTAGTCTTGGCTTGTGGGGTGATGGTCTCTATGTGGCAATCCTGACATGAAAGAAGGTTGGATATATAGGGAATAGACAAATGCATCTGGGTTCATGGCGGCCGCCACCACTAATCAGGTGCCTTTGTGCTGGAAAACACCTAAACACAGCCAGTCGCCCTAAACTGTTGTACTGCATTGAGACTGGGTTGGAATTGAAAATAAGAGGAGGTTGCATTTAGAGAAGCTTAAAAACACCCAGTGAATGTGCTAGGGATATCATCATCATCATTATCATCATCAGCAGCAGCAGCAGCAGCAGCAGCCGCCAATGTCAATCAAGTGGCATATGCTGATAACCTTACAGGAGCAGGGAAAGTGGAGGACGTCAAAACGTGGTGGGACCTGGTAATATCCACGTGGTCCACAAATAAGGTACTATCCAATTGCCAGCAAGTCCTTCCTCATTGTGAAGCCAGAATACCATGATCGGGCTGTAGAGGTGTTCAACGGAAGTGAGGTTAAAATAACAAAGGACGGCCAGACACACCTAGGTGCGGTAATAGGCACGAATGAAATCAAGACCGCGTACATAACGGGGATGGTAAATGAGTGGGATATTGCTAAAACTGAGCCACATGCTGCGCTTGCGGCAGTCACCCATGGAGTCCAGCATCGCTGGAACTAACTAATGCGCACATTCCCCGTTATCGGACCCTTCCTCACCCTCTGGAAGAAGCCATCAGGGTCTCTTTTATTCCAACACTCGTGAAAAGCCATCACTTAACCCCACCAGAAAGGCCATTCCTTGCACTACCACCGAGACTGAGAGGACTAGGACTTACTATCCAGAGAAGCTTGCTGCCATTGATAAAATCAGAACTCTGTCAAGCTCACGACAGCCTTCACTGAGCACATAGTTGCTTAGAATGCAAGAAATGGGGTGGATACCAACGAATAAAACAAAATTCGAGGTTCCATTACGGCAAAACGGCAACACACCCAAAGTGATCAACTTTAACTGATGCAGCAATTGTCAGAGAACTTGAAAAAAAAGTAGCTATAGCACCGGAGGTGGGCGCCTCTAACTAGCTGACAACGTTACCGATAAGGGCAGATGTCATTGGCCAGTAGAAGGTTTGCCCACCCAATGCATGTGTGGTTCATCTTACGACATCGACCACGTCATGGTGTGCAAGAAGGCAGGACTTCGTATGCATGAGGCATGACGAAGTAAGGGATCTCACAGCAAATATGTTGAAGGAAATCTGCTACGATGTCACGGTGAAACCTACCTTCCTTATATTGGACGGCGAAAATCTCCATCACAAGACATCCAATACATCCAACGAAACCCGTGTGGACGTCAGTGCTCGAGGATTCTGGACACGGGGACAGCGAGCATTCTTTGACATCAGGATATTCGATCCCATGGCCGCATGTCACCATAACCTATCTCTCGAGGCTGCACACAAGAGGAACAAGAACAGGGCATAATTCAGAATGTGGATCAAGGCAGCTTCACTCCTCTGTTGTTCACAACATCTGGCGGGGTGGGATCAAGTGCAAAATGTTTCTATGCCAGACTGGCGGAGGTGTTATCTGAACGGAAGCAGCATCCCAGAAGTTACGTAACAGCCTGGCTGAGACCTCGAGTGTCCTTCTTTCTCCTTAGGTCTGCATTGCTTTGCCCCAGGGCAACGAGATCTTCGGCCCCAAAGCCGACAACGGTCGCAGATATTGACTATGAGGTAACAGTCACTGAATGCCGCATAGATCAGAGGCTCAACTAACTCAACATAGCTAGGGTAGCTACTTTTGTATTAGGATATTTAATTTTAAGGTAATAAAATGGCGGCGAAGGTGTGGCTATTGGGGAAGGCTGGAGGCCACATTAAAAAAAGTAGTAGTAGTAGTAGTACAGTATCAATATCATGCACGGCCATGATACATATCTGAAAGTCTGTTGCAACTCTACCCTCTAAAACAATACTGGTGTGCATAATAATATAATTTGGTAACACGGGCGCCTGGGCCATAATAGTATATCATAATGGCTCCAAGTAATACACTGATACAGCTTCCTGCAACGATTAAAGTTCCAAATGCACTTTGTTATTAGTCCACATTCCGTCAATAATTATCGTGCATCTCATGAATATAAAAACTTTAATTATCTCACCGTCGTTACTCATCTAAGAATAGCTAAACGGGCAATTTGCCTGGCCTTATTAAAAGCAACCAGGTAGGTAAAAAAAAAGGGGGAGGTAAGGGGGTAAAGGGGAGGGGGAAGGGATGGGGGGAGGTAAGAAAGAAGAGGGAAGTAGTTGCGACGCTAATGAAGGGTCACATCGTACATCGGGCGGCAACATACGTCCTACGGCTGGCTGGCCGGCGGCGGTATAACAGGGCAAGGGAGGTGAGGGGGAAAAAGTTCTTACCACCCAGTGAAGAGAGGCGGGCGGCATCACCAATTATAAACCCCGTCAACATTAACGGCTGTAACAAACCGCCAATTATTCACGGTGGAAAAGAAAAAAGTATTTACAGGTTTTATGGTTCGCTAGCTTTATATTTTGTCCGTATCGGGATCAACGTCGGTATCTTGATGGGTCAGTTGAACAGGCTGAAAATTACTGCTGGTTTATCTAAGGTGTAAAGCTTTGTCGGCTGTTTTCCTAAGTAGGTTTAGGTAGTTTTATAGTTTAAATAACTTGATTTAGTTATCTTTGTACTTTAATTAAGTTGATTTAAGTTCATCATACCTTAAGCTGATTTAAGGATCTCTGGTTTACTGAAACTGATTTAACTATCTTTGTAAATTATAATTGTAAAAATTGGACTGTAGGTAGAACAATTTGGAGGCAAACGTCTCAGCAGAGTTAACCCATATATATATATATATATATATATATATATATATATATATATATATATATATATATATATATATATATATATATATATATATATATATACAGAAATAGATAGAGTTAGAGAGAAAAATAATTGTACCATGATAATCCAAGATTTCTAATCTTGTGTTGTCATGGTGAATCTATTGATTTTAGGATCAAAAGGTTTAATAAAACTCAGTCACAGCTATGAAAGAAGCATCACATATTGTGAGTTGGTACCTAGCATGAGTTGGTACTTAGCATGAGTTAGCACCTAGTATGAGTTGGTATCTAGTGTGAGTTGGTATCTAGTGTAAGTTGGTACCTAGTGTAAGTTGGTACCTAGTGTAAGTTGGTACCTAGCATGAGTTGGCACCTAGCAAGAATTGGCACCTTGTGTGAGTTGGTCCCTCGCATGAATTGGTACCTAGTTTGAGTTGGTACCTAGCGTTAGTTGGTACCTAGCATGAGGTAGCACCTAGCGTTAGTTGGTACCTAGCATTAGTAGGCACCTAGCATTAATTGGTACGCAGTGTTAGTTGGCACCTAGCGTTCGTTGGCACCTAGTGTAAGTTGGTACCTAGCATTAGTTCGTACCTAGCAGGAGTTGGCACCTAGTGTGAGTTGGTACCTAGCGTGAGTTGGTACCTAGCATGAGGTAACACCTAGCGTTAGTTGGTACCTAGCATTAGTTGGCACCCAGCATTAGTTGGCACCTAGCATTAGTTGGCACCTAGCTTTAGTTGGCACTTAGCGCGAGTTGGTACCTAGCATGAGTTAGCACCTAGTATAAGTTGGTACCGAGCATTAGTTGGCACCTAGCATTAGTTGGCGCCTAGCATTAGTTGGCGCCCAGCATTAGTTGGCGCCTAGCATTAGTATGCACCACCTAGCATTAGTTTGCACCTAGCATTAGATGGCACTTAGCATTAGTTGGCATTTAGCATTAGTTGGCACTTAGCATTAGTTGGCACTTAGCATTAGTTGGCACTTAGCATTAGTTGGCACTTAGCATTAGTTGGCACTTAGCATTAGTTGGCACTTAGCATTAGGTGGCACCTAGCATTAGTTGACACCTAGCATTAGTACAATTTAGTTGAAACGTTTAACCGGTTTCAGTAGGTTAAATTAGGTTAGCTTAGCTTAGGTTAGGTTAGGTGTGCGTTTATTATTGGTTTCCCTAGATATAGTTATAGCGTTGGTGGTTGTAGTGGCAGCAGTTGTAGGGATATTGGTACTGAAAGTTATGGTGGTGGCAAAAGTGTTAAGAGTGTTCAGGCTCTCACTTTACTCCGCCATGTAAATATTGTCGTTATTATATACTTTGTGTCTTAATTTTTTTCTGGCTAAATAAATTGTTTCTATAGCAACAATAATACCAATAGTGCTGTGGGTACTGGTGGTGCCAGTGGTGTTGATAGTGTTAGAGGTGGTGGTGGTGATGGTGGCAGTGTTAGTGGCAGTGTTGGTGGTAGTGATGGTGGTAGTGATGGTGTTGGTGGTAGTGATGGTGGTAGTGATGGTGTTGGTGTTTGTTGGTGGTGGTTATATGGTGGTGGTGATGATGTTGGAAGTAATGGTTATGGTGGTGGTGGTGGTACTATTAGCACCATCACCACCATCTACTCCTACCATAACCACCATCCACTACTACTACCATAACCACCATCCACTACTACTACCACCATAACCACCATCCACTACTACCACCATAACCACCATTACCAACAGCCGATCTACCAGTGACCTCCGGGATCTTGCGTCAGTAATACTACACAACCTTTCGCGAGTTACGCTGCCCTCTCCGTCACTGCCAGGCCTGACAGTGCCCTGGAGGAATGGGGGAGGTGTGGAGGGGCAGCAGGGGAAAGAGAGGCAGGGGATGGTAGGGGGGAGGGCACCTGTTGTGATGCGTGGGTGGTCTATTGTACCTAAGCTGCGCAGGTGGTGGTAGTGGTGGTGGCAGTTGTGGCAGTGGTAGTAGTAGTGGTAGTAGTAGTAGTAGTGGTAGTAGTAGTAGTGGTGGTGGTAGTGGTAGTGGTGGTAGTAGTAGTAGTAGTATGAAATATGTGCAAGCCGTGTCGTAATAATGCACAATGACGTAACTCGCGTGTGCAGTTTGTGCCACTCTCATCTTAAAATTTATGTATCTGTATTTGCTTCTGTTCCTGTACATGTACTTTTATTCGTGTCCGTGCCTGTGTGATTACCTTTAACTGCACCTGTCTTGTGTGGCTACCTGTGTTTATATCTATTTCTGATTGTATCTGTATTTTAACATGTATATTGGTCTGGGCCTATACTCGTATGTACCTGCATCTGTACCTGCACTTGTGTGCTTATCCGTATCTGTACCTGTACTTGTGTAATTACCTGTATCTGTACCTGTGTGAGTACCTGTATCTGTACCTGTGTGATTACCTGTAACTGTACCTGTGTGATTACCTGTATCTGTACCTGTGTGATTACCTGTATCTGTACCTGTGTGATTACCTGTATCTGTACCTGTGTGATTACCTGTATCTGTACCTGTGTGATTACCTGTATCTGTACCTGTGTGATTACCTGTATCTGTACCTGTGTGATTACCTGTATCTGTACCTGTACTTATGTGAATTTTTGTATCTGTACGTGTGTGATTGCCTGTATTTGTACCTGTATTTATTAGGATTAATTGTACCTGTATTTGTGTGCTTACCTGCATCTGTACCTGTTCTTGTGTGTTTATCTGTATATGTGCCTGTGCTTATGTGATTACCTGTGCCTGTACTTGTAATTACCTGTACTTGTGGTATTATCAACCTTCCAAGACTATATTTCACTCCAATGGGTTTTACGATTGCGTCACCATTTTTTACCGCTAATTAGTTAAGACGGGCTCTGCCCATTCTTAATTAAAATGTCTAGTTATGGTACAGTAGAGTCTTAGTGTAATTGCGAGGCCTTTTTGAGTGTTGTTTTTGTTGTTCACTCTATAGTAGGTTAATTAAATACGATCTTAATTCCAAGCACGAGGATGACCCCGGACGATCTATTGAATATAAAACCAAAACGGATTCTCAGAGGCTCCTAAGTGAAATTTTTCCTATTAACTGGAGACACGACAGTCCACCCCACAATGGCGTCAAACCTGCACTCAAAATATAATATATTTATATGCTGTATTTTCCTCTTAACTATACATACGAGAAGGCAACAATTTCACTCCCTTAAGGTATGACAATTACAGGAGGCACAAACAATGGCGTCCAGATAGCTCCGAGACTCTAGCTTAAATATATGTTATATTCTTATCTCCAATTAAGGAAAAACGCTTTAATTTATAAATGTTTGAGAAACAGAAAGTCTGGAACCGGATGATAACGAGCGATGAAGGTAGTTCGGTAGTGGTGGTTGGAGATGAGGGTGGTAGTTAGAAGCCGTTAGTGAAGATGAAGAGGGTGTGGGGCGGAGGTATCATGACGGAGGTAAATGAGAGGGAGAGGTGTGTGATGGTGCAGTGCAGTGTTTTATAACTAGGCGGTGTGTGTGTGTGTGTGTGTTTGTAAATACCTGTAACAGTGGCAGTGAGTAGCTTAGTACAAGTAATTATAACCCATCTAATACATCCTGGTTACAAGAGAGTATACTGCCAATACACTGAAATACAAAGGCTACTCCTAGGTAAGTATTATACTGTCTGAGGCATATTATAACGAAGAAGTATATCGAGCGTATATTTATCCACGTGCTGGTTAGGTGAGTTGAATACTACATAGGTACACAGTATATATATATGGGAGTTTTACAGGGTACGATTTTCACCTGAGAAATTATCAAGCATTTTAGGAATAATTGTTGCATGCTGATAGTTTCAACATATTTGGTAGGTTTTTGCGAACATTCAAATTGGTTCGGAGTTATGGTTGGGTTAGATCTTGGAGATAAATGTAATATAAATTTTGAAGGTACAACATCAATAGTAATCTAACCTAATCAAACCAAACAATCTAATTAACCTAACCTAACCAACCTAACCAAATCTTACTTCACTAAACCTAACATAGCCTTATCTAACCTAACCTAACTAATATAACTATACCGAACATAAATAACCTAATCGTGAAATTTCTGGACTAATTATTATCTTGGAATTATTGTTTAGCTCAGGGACTTCACAAATTTGCTAAAATATTTAGGGATTCGCAAAATTACTGAAATATTATCATTATTCTTTTACACAATCTTATTGGATCACTTTAAACAATTTATTGACACTATCGTATAATTTATGCCTTGCTCGGCAACCCACATCTATTTCTAGATACAGGAATATGCGAGGCCAACACAAAAACAAAATGCCGAGTTATCAATTTCTATATATTAATCCATCCCTGGTGCTCACATCATATAAAGGGTTAAAACATACACTGTTTCATGTATTAAAACATCCCATAACAGGCGATCTAAGCGATCATGTTCTTCATTGAGCTGGTATTACCTTTTATACACCAATACTAATAAGCGTCCTTAAACTATTATTCCAGTTTTACTTTCCTAACAATAAATATTAAGTTTCATTGGTCTTTGTGCTTCATATTGGCTTGTCACACACATATATGATTTTTTTAATCAATATGCCATGTAATTTCTTCTGCTAACAGATGTTTCAATCGTTTTAGTGTATATTCAAAGTACGTACCGTGTCAAATGCAATCCCAATCCATGTGACTTATATCATATATATATATATATATATATATATATATATATATATATATATATATATATATATATATATATATATATATATATATATATATATATATATATACATGTGTGTGTGTGTGAGAGAAAAAGGATGAGTAACTATACTAGACAGACGAGGACAGAATAGGCAGAAGGTCCTGTCGACCCTCCAGCGTCACAACCAACAGGAAAAATAACGATGAAAAAACATTAACATGGAAATTGTATAGGAACAAATGGAAGCCCTAAGTACAAAAATATTTCTACCCCCAATGTCCAGAAGATCAAGAAGGTGAAAAGCTGGAATTAATATTTAGATCGACTGGATATAATCTAACCCACAACAATTTAATATAACTTGCTACTGTTGTTATATCTGTTATATATAATTCTGCTCTTACTCGTCATTATTCTACTGTCTATATGTTTCGTTCTTGCAGTAAGTTAATACATCGCCAAACAGCCAACATATACTGTGTCTCAGAGCATCATCACCTTAGTCCACACTTACACGACTGATAACAGCGTGTCTCTTGGCTCCCTGACGCCCCCGTGTACAAATGGTTGCAACAAATTATTAAGGATTACCAAAGATTGGGTCCAGATAAAATCAGAATTTGGAGAAAGTCATTTGTCATCGTACTTTTTACATACTGGATTGAATATGGATCCAAACAACAGAAGTGGTACTCACTTTGCCCTGGTGGTAGAGGAAGCCTTGGCATCACCCATCATGTTTTCGGCCAGGGACCATCTTGCCTGAAACAACATTCATGCTTTCATTACCCTAATTATATACATCTTTGTTGATATTTTAAAAAAATATATATGTAAAAAGTAAAACAAGAGATGGTAGATATTTCCATCCCTCACAAGGATCAGTACAACTTCCCGATATTACTTGACAGTGAAATACAGTGACAAACCTATACAGTACTGTTTGACAATTTTCTGGCTCTGTGATTCTTATCCATTTAATTGATAACCGTGGTAACATTCTGATATTTTCTTAATACCACCATGCTATGTGTACTATTCCAGATGATCCTAAATGTCACATAATTCTTCCTTGAAATAAATGTACAGTATATATCAGGTGCCTGCAAGAGAGTTCAGGCTCTCAACTGGTTCAGCCATGATAATATTATGATTTTTAATCGACTCTGTATCTGTGTTCTTCTGGCTAAATAAATTGTTTCATTATTATAAAAAACGAGTGATACAATATACTCGTATGTTATTTTACCCTACATTTCTCCTCTTAGTCCTACCTACTGTTCGGTTTCAATTAACATTCTAAGCTAAAAGGCTTTAATATACTGTAGATGAGCACATTGTTATGTAATATTAACCATGAATTTTTCATGTAAACTATCAACATTCTGACTAGTTACTGTATCTGTTGAAGACAACTTCTCCCCTAGATCAAGAAAAACCACAAATTAGTCACAAGAATTGCAAGTTTCATACTGTTTTAACTATTTTTTGTTATAAGTAATAAAAATGTGTCTTATTGTCTGTCCATTGCCTATTTTTGTATCTTTACACACAAATGTTTATCAATGACCGAATGCTTACATTAATAATTTTATACAGTTTTATCAGGGGAAGGTTAGTTTAAGGTAGGTTAGGGTCGGTTGGTTATTCTTGTTTCTAAGTCCATTATCAAAACCGAAACAACTACGGAAAAACTAAATATGAATACTACAATTAATCTGCATGATCTTGAAGTTAGGAAGTTTTCGTCTTCAATATATAACCAGACGAAAATAGGTGGTTAACGTGCGAAATTCATGATAAGTATATCTAATTATTTTCCTGCACGAACTTCAAAATAATACAAAGTGGTAATGTTCGGTTAGCCTGGCAAGGCTACGTTAAATTAGGTTTAAATAGACTTGAACATTTCCACGAGTCCTTCTGGTTTCTGTGGTTAGGTTAGGTTACGTTAGGGCATGTATACTGATATTCGCGTTTTAAGTTTTGTAGGTGTGGTTTCATTAGTTTTATGCATGTTTTCACCCAACAAATCCCCTCTACTTCAAAGTCATGCCCACTTCCTGCGATCGAAATTGCATTTTGTTATGTGGCACTAAATATATATTAAATTTAGAGGCTTAGAGGTAATTACCCTGCTTGTTCAGTAGGCAGGGCTATATTCTACATTACTTTGTTCCTGTGTATAATAATTGTTTAATATGTTAGATATTGATTAATAGTAAGTATGTATTAAGTAAATCAGCCTATGTCTTAGTTAGGCAAAATATTTATTGGTTAGGTAAAATAGCTTGATAACTGTGATGGCAGAACAATTTTTTTAAGTGGAATCGAAAAAAAAAAATATATACATTTCCAATTGAAACACTGTCGAGTAGGTAATGGTGGAGGAGACGATTAGCACTAGAAAATTTTATGAAATTTCACCACATTTTCAGATGTTGTTTGGATGATACGGAGTAACAAAATGGAAACGATAAAATTTTTGTGTTTTTTGTATTATTTTACAGTAAAAATTAACCTGTCTAATCTTGATGACTAACCCGCAGACATGTTATTTGGTTTGATGTTTTTATTCTTACTATATTTCCATTGGGCGACTAGGCACGCACTAATTTGTCTTTCTGCAGGGTAATATGGCCGAGAAGGAGCATCCCCGCCAATAATATTGACAGCTCCGTTCGACGTAAGTGTACGGTTATGAGCCGCAAAGATTGGGCGGCTGCTCTCACGTCCACAAAAAAAAACTAAAATTACACCAATCATATTAAGTTCTTTTTGTTTAATATGCTAGGAAGTTAGGTAAGGTTAGGTAAATTTCTTTGGATAGGTTGGTGAGGTCTTCTAACCATGCTTCTGCTGCTTGTTTTCTTATCAACTAAGGCTAGGTTAGGTTTAATTGAGAAATAATCACTTTTTAACAGATTTGCCAAAACTACGACAGTGTCGTCTATAAAACAGTGAAACTGCGGGTCAGTTGTCAGTAATTACCATTCGTTTTTATCCCTATTGGGATAAAAACGAATAATAACCAGGCGACCCAACCTAACCTAACCGACTATTGCCATAGAAGTAAATCGATTTCTAAAAAAAAAATAATAATAATAATAATAAATAAATAAATAAAATCCTAGTTAAAATGGTAAAAATTTCGAAATACCTATTGGGAGAAAAACGAAAAATAACCTATTTTACTTTCACACAACCATGGAATTTTAGGAATTTTATCTTTGCCATCAATAGTTTAAACAATTGTAAGAGACTTTTCATCTATGACGTGTCCTTCGCCCACGACTTTATTATACTCGTATACTGTATGCAGGGGAGTCCCCTTGTTAGGAGGTTAGGTGAGGCAATTTTGAGGTCATTTGCGAGGGAAATGTCATAGAAGAAAAGTGTCTTAGTATTCTCTCAACTATTCACTGCAAATATAAAATTACTTAGATTCCGTGGTTATGTGAAAGTAAAACTTTACTTTTTTCTTTTTATCCCACCCTTCGATCATAAATTACTTGTTAGTGGACAGGGAATGAAAGAAGAGGGAAATAACGGGGTAAAAACACCGCAAACACTGATTATATGGCAATAATTTCACGTCACTACGTGCTTCGTAGGCAAAAATAAATTATTTCCCATAATTATGGCACTGTTGGAACTCCCGTGGCGACCATGTTTTGGTTCACATCGTCTGTTATACGGGAATAAGGTAATATTATATAAGAACATAAGAAAATAAGGAGTCTGCAATAGGCCGGTTGGCCTGTGCATGGCAGCTCCTGTCGAGAGTTACTACCACTCTCTATCATCCATGAATCTATCTAGCCTCCTTTTGAAACTTTCCAGAGTTCCCGCACTTACTACAAAAGTTCCCGCACTTACTACAAAGTTCCCGCACTTACTACACTTATAGTTTAGTACACACTGTACATCCTCATATTTAACACAGTGACCTCAACATATACAACCCATGTTGACCAACACTTACCTCTTAATCTTATATTCCCTCACCATCGACGATACATCTAACACTTCACTGTAACACTTCTCAACTCGACAACAGCAGCAACGGATCTGACCATCGCGACTCGGCGACCGTTGCGACGGTTCATTACCGATTCATAAAACATCTCAAAGCAGGTGTTGGAGATTCATTGGACTGGATCAACCTGTCTCATTACTGTGAGAAGACTTCAGTTATATCTTTCTATGAATTTACGAAATCCCTGACTTGCTGATCTAGACCCCAAGTAATTACTTTTTATTTTCCAACATAAATTACTCGATGCACACAAGAAACCTTTACTCTTCCAGTTATAAAGACTATTATGCCACATGAATGAGTTCATTGTAACGAACACATGTCACCGCTGGTCATGAACCTCTGAAACAACTCTTCCAAACTGTGTCCTCATCAGCGTCTGAAAGTGTCAGTCAACTGTGAAGAAACTTTGAAAATTTTGTTCTGATGTTGTTTAACTCACTTTATTAACTGAAAAAAGATAAAATCGAAACACATACTATAATGAGATTATACACAGCTATATTAAATCGTCATATATCGCTAACAAGTGACAAAACATATATTTTTTTTTCTTCAAATCAACGCATTCGAAGACGTCCACCAGGCAGACCTACCAACACCAATGTTGTACTAATGTGTTATACAGACTGTAGGTAAACTCACTAGGAGGAGACGACAAGTCACACTTATTTCAACAACTCGGTGTTTCATGTACACGTGTATTAGGAAGTACGGCGTAAATTATATGGTAGTCTCAACAAGTTATTTTAAGCCATTCAGTAAGATCGTGTAGAAATAATGACAATATTTCAGTGATTTTGTGAAATCCCTGAGTCAAACAGTAATTACATGAAATTACTGAAATTTCCAGGATTTAACGAAATTACATGTTTCACAATTTTACCGTAATATATATTATACCAGTAGTTTCTTTTTACTAAAACAATAAAAACGAAGTTATACCTATTTGGCAAAGCGTCAGATGTGTTTTAAGTGTATCATTATTTATACATTTTGCTGGTATAATCATCAAGAGGTACAGAGACCTCAAAGAGCATGGACAATACAGCAATTGCAAGATGTGTGTGGAGGCATATGTGAGTGACCTTTATACTAAGCACCGGACTGAAACAGGTGGATGACACATACTGTACATATATATACAGAGTTATTAACTTTGCATACCTGTATTTCATCACTATTGCAAATGGAAAAAAAAATATAGTATCAAAATCGCCTTCACACAAAGTGCTATTTTACTACATACGATAAACTCATCTGAATGATGGAGGTTAAAATGCTTTCATAATTAATCCTTACTGAATATAGTTCACCTGCCACAATTGCTGTAATAATACAAATATTTTTTTTGTGATTGCAGGGCCGAGGTAAAATTGAGGGCTGGCTGGGAAACTATTAGTGATTGCAGGGCAGAGGCAAAATTAAGGGCTGACTGGGTTTTGAGCTTTAAATGGGAGTTGGGTGATTAATGATTTGGAGATTTGCAATCTGTTTACCTAAATCCACTAATGGAACCAATTATATAACACTGGACTCACTTAATGTAGTACTGTTGATAAGTCTTCAGCATTTGCAATTGTTTGCGTGTATATATATATATATATATATATATATATATATATATATATATATATATATATATATATATATATATATATATATATATATATATATATATGTGTGTGTGTGTTTTGGTTTCCGTCAGCAGAAGGGAATGCTCCTGCTATGATTTGGAGAATACAGATTTGAACTTAAAAATATGTGATGCACAAAAGTTTATAGATCGACACCAGATACGCGATTTTTTTTAACTCCACCAAAGGAATCTATAGCCAAGCTACAAACGGCGCGGCCCCCCTCCGCTCATTCTACGGTAACTCCTTAATTAAAGACAAGAGAGCATCCTTCAGCACTGGAAAGAGCACTACTATTCCCTGCTCAACCGAAACACCAATGTGGATGTCCTGACTACTGATCTACCTCGACAACCCTCCAAAACTCAATACCTTTATGCTGAAATTATGGAAGAGAAAGATAAAAATTTAAGAGAACAAAAATTACAATGTGGGAACAGTCTATAATGTATTTACTAACACCATTATGACATATTATAATCCAGATGATACTGTTAAATAATAATTTCCTTGAGCTAAATTTACGGTATTAGTCAGGTGCCACTAAGAGTGCTGCGGCTTTCACTTGGCTCAACTAGGTTAATATTGCTGTTATTATACCAATTTCAATTTCAACAAAGGAGACAGATCAGATTGCAGCACCTACCGTGGGATTACGCTGCTGGCAAGATTCTCGCCCAAGTCTTCCTTAAAACCTGCAAGTAAGCTCAAGTACATGCCGATGTTGACAAGCGCAAGTGCCAGAAAGAGGCCCATTCCCCCTCCGGACGAGATGTAGCCCTCCACATTTACAACATATGCAAACGACCCTGGCGGTTCAGAATCGGCCTCTCAAGCTACCTCAGAGTTCTCCAACGAAGGTGACACCACTAATATCTCATATCATTCTGTCATCGTTAGATGATCGTCATACTCGATTCCGAGTGACAGAAAAGTAGTATTAGTAGTGTGTGTGTGTGTGTATGTGTGTGTGTGTGTGTGTGTGTTTGCACAGGGTGGTGTAATGCGTCTAGTGTGGCTGCATTACGTCCGTGATAAGGTGCAGGCACTGTTTCCTTCCTCTCGCTTTCAGCAATTGCCGCTGGCTAGCCCTCGTGGTGAACAGGGAAGCAACCTTGCGTAAGTCTTCCACTTCCAGTACACAGCCTCTTCACCATCAAGACTCCTGCTGTGCCTCCTCGCGGCAACACACGGTAACTGAGTGCCTCGTGGTTTGATGGAATCCCAGCCGAGGTGTATCAAGCAGGAGGACCTCTGCTTACCAGCCGTCTCCACTCTTTCCTGTTCATTGTTGGCAGGATTATCGCACGAGTCCTCCAAAAAAAGAGGAGGAAAACTTCCTCCCAGAATCTCAATATAACTTTAGGCCATCACGTAGCACCACTGACATGATCGTTGCTTCCACCAGATACAGGAAAAGTGCAGAGAACAACGTCGTGACTTGCACAGTAGCTAAAATAACTAACTGTGCAGGTGGGAGTCGATATGCTCCGAAACTTTTCGTGTGATTAGTGACAGCCCTCATATACCAAAGTTTATCGTCCATGCTCTCACATTGTTTCCCACAAAGTATGCACAGATAGTTGTTTTAACCACAGTACTTGGCGTTCATTGACTATACTAAGGCCTTCGACTCGGTCAACAGGGAAGCCCTCTGGCGGACCCTCAGTCGTTTTGGCTGCCCTCCAAAATTCATTGCCATTGTGAGGCAACTCCACGATGGCATGAACAGCAGTGCCCTGCAAAATGGCGCCCAGTCTAAGTTCTTCCCCAACCAAACGGGGGTAAAACAAGGATGTGTGCTGGCTCTAACTCTATTTTCCATTTTCTTGGCTGCCGTCCTTTCTTGAGCCAGTGCCAATTTAGCCGACAGGGTGGATATCCAGTGCCGGATGAAGGGATTTTCAACATAAGACGACTCCAGGCAGGAGCAAAGGTGTCAGCCGCTTCCATCACTGAACTACAGTATCTAACGACCTCACCCGCGTCGCTCTCACTGAATGTGACTTACAGGGGATAGTAAACACCTACGCAGATGCATGTGCACACTTCGTCCTGGAAGTGAATGCACGTAAGACTCGGATTCTCTTTCAACCTGCCCCTAGGATAGCTACTTATGTATTAGGATATTTAATATTAAGGTAATAAAATGGTGGCGAAGGTATGTAGTAGTAGTAGTAGTAGTAGTAGTAGTGTTTACGGTAAATATTCATCTCCCCGGGACACCTTCTAGAACCATACTTTAGGACTCTGGCAGCTGCAGTACCAAGAAGCATTAAACAACTATAAAATTCGTTCAAGAAGATCGAATTAAAAGAAAATTCAAGTTATCAATTGTAAGACGTTAATATTTTTCCTATAGTGATTCATAACTAAAAGAGCTAACGCCTCTAATATATCACAGCTCCCTTAGTAGGAATTGTTTCCGGTAACCCTCCGCAATGTTGTCCTGCTGTGCAACTAAGTGCAACACCACAAATTTTCCATCTCCTCTGATTAAATTCATCACGAAAACATATATCAATAACTAGTGAGCAAAACAGTAGTAATGACACTGATCAATGCTCGTGCAATATGCAAGGCTTCGATGCAAAATAATTTATTAAGAGATATAATTACGATTCATTTCCTCTCCGGTTGTTGACTGTAAGTTTACTGCAAATGAAAAGTAATATGTTGATAAATCTAAATTCAATTAGTGATTTTTCAGGTCAGAATTATTCATCAGGGGTTATACTTAATTACCCCTTTAATTGTTGGTTGCAAATCCATTGCAATTGAAATATAATATGTTCATAATTCTACACGCACCTTGCAAGGTATCACTGCAACAGTGTTTATCGGAGGGCAGACTTAATTATATTTCTAAATTATGGTTTTATGCTTATATAAATCAACTGTTATTATAGTAATTTACTGATAGATCAACTTTAAGGTTGCAAGGATAACTGGTACTTAGCAGAGCGAATTCAGCGACCGCCCCCCTGGTTGTTACCTGTAAGTAAATTGATACCGATAATGTGTGATGGTATCCTACTTTACCTTCCCCATGCCCCTCCCTCTTCCCCTTCCATCTCTTCCCCACAGGCTGTTTGAGAACCAACATGTTCAGAGGTCTTTGAACGACAGTGACCTATAAAGAGAGAGAGAGAGAGAGAGAGAGTTAATGTACCCAAATAAAACACACACACACACACACACACACACACACACACACACACACACACACACACACACAGGCTCGGGTAGGACGTCAACTCGCGCTGTGTGAGGTCCTACACTGGCCTGAGGCGCTGACCATCACGTTATAACGGTACCGGTGCCCTCTACTGTATATTGCTGCCTGCCACCACTACTACAATCACTACCACCTCCACCACCACCACGACAAACTTTTTAATGGCATTCAACCTCCCCATATAGCCATACCTTCTTCACACATTTTATTCCCTTACTATCATAATACAAAAGTAACTACCCTACCTGAGTTAGTTATGCCGCAGATCTATATGGTATTCAGTGACTGTTGCCCTGTAGTTTATGTCTGCGACTGTTGCTGGCTTAGGGGCCGATGATCTCGTTCCCTGTGGCAAAGTAGAGAGAAAGACAGGCGACATCTCAATCAGGCTTCAGCGTAGCTTCTGGGCTGTTGCTTGTGTTCAGATAACACCTCGGCCAGTCTGGCGTAGAAGCATCTTGCACTTGGTCCCAACACCAGAGGAGTGAAGCTGCTTTGATCCACGTTCTTGTCGTTCTCGTTCCTCCTATGTGCAGCCACGAGTGACAGGTTATAGTGACATGTGGCCATAGGACCGAATATCCTGATATCAAAGAAGGGTCGGTGTCTCCGCGTCCAGAATCCTCGATCATTGACGTCCACTCGGGCTTCGTTGGATGTATTGGAAGTCCTAACAATTATAATTGTTCTATTTTTTGTCTCTTTATATTTCAGCATCTTCTACTTCCATCGTTGTTGTGTCTTTATTCATGTATTACACTTTATTCCTCTGTCTACCTGATGAAAATCTCTCATACATAGCAGATCCATCAACAAGGACAAATCCTTAGTAATGTCTCATTCCCATTATAAAATTGACGCTAATGTATAAAATTAGGCAGTGATCTGTCAACAACAATATCTTCGTTCTCAGAAATACGGAAGAATAAGGAACGTTGGGGTGGGAAGGTGGGTGGATGGCTTTGAGAATCAAGGAAAGTACGGAAGATGTGGAAGGGGAGGGACGAGGAGGGGGTTGGTGGACGAGGAACAGGAAAGGAGGCAGAAGGAGGTGGGGGGTTGGCGGTTTTGGAAGGTAGGGGGGTCGATGATGAGGAGGGGAAGGACGAGGAAGGTGAGAAGAAGAACGTGGAAGGAGTTGAGGGGGGGGGGGATGAGAAAGAAGTTGAGGAGGGGAAAGGGAAGATGTGGAGGGGACAGGAGTTAAAAGATAAAAAGAAACTGTAATTATGTAATGCAAATGGTTGAGTCTTCTTCTTCTTCTTCCTTTTACTCCATTTTAATTTTTCTTCATTTTGATTTTCCTTCTTTTCTTCGATCTCTTTTTCTTCATCTTTATCTCTCTGTTCCCCTCTTCCTCTTTTACCTACTTTAACCCACTTCCTCCTCTTTTCTCCAACTTTATTATCTATTACCTCTTCTCTAACCCAGTTAATGAGGATAGGGACTATTGGTTTTGCCTCAGTTCCAGGATCACCAGAGTGTGTGTATGTGTGTGTGTGTGTGTGTGTGTGTGTGTTTGTGTGTGTGTGTGTGTGTGTGACTGAGGAAGAAGGTTAATAAGTCTGTTTTTTCACTGCGTTTGTCTCTTTCTTTCTCTCTAACTCTCTTACTTTGTCGACCAATCTTCCCTTCTCTCTATTTCACTGTGTTCTTTCTTAAACCTACAACCGAAATCGCTCTCTTTTTTAATACATAATTATACCTATGTCTGTCTGTTCTCTCTCTCTCTACAGACAGACAGACAGACAGACAGACAGACAGACAGACAGAAGGTGGACAGATGGTCAATATTCTCACTTGGGAGAGGAAGACTCTGTTTACATCACTCTCCACTCTCCCAGGATTGTCTTCAATTTCTTTCGTTCTAACTTGCCTATTTTAAGCAAGAAAATGAACCCGGTTTAATCTCTTTTAGAATTTTTATTTATTTTTTTTGTCACAGATACACACACACACGTTAAGGTTCAAGCTCTCCACCACTACTCACAGTGAAACTCTACATGGAGTTCTCCCCGGAACTAACCATACCCATTATCTCAGACATGCAAAATGCTCAGCTGAATGGTAGATTTCATATATTTCACCAGTACCGAGTTGCCCCAATACCCATTCTGATACTGCGAGGGGTTTGTATTTGACTGGACATACGACGACATGCAGGCGCCATAGATCCTCAACAATACGGCAATATGAAAACTTCCTCCACCTTTTACTGTCTGGTTAGGTTTCTAAATTTCATCTACAGCAACCCAGAGAAACGTAAAAGACATCTGTGGCTAAGTACACACACACACACACACACACACACACACACACACACACACACACACACACTTCAAGAAACACAACTCATCCTTGAACGTAATCTTGAGAGAGAGAGAGATTAGGGGAGGAAGTAGAGGGAACAAGTCGTGAGAAAGCTTAATCTACTTGTTTATCAGACTTGTGTTGTTGTATTTTTTCGGGGACTGAAACTTGTGAGAGTGATTAGAGAGAGAGAGAGAGAGAGAGAGATAGTGAGGTGTGTCTTTGTGTGGCACTGACTAATGAGTATCACCATATTATTTTCATCATTATCCTCAGGACTACTACTGCTACTAGCACTATTACCATCTATCATCACCAACACCACCACCACCAGCAACACCAGGTCACCAACAACCACTACCACAACAACACCATTACTGCCACAGTTGGTTCTGGGACTCACCACCACTATCACTAATACTACTACCACCAATTACTACACCACTACTACCACCACCACTACTACCACCACCGCTACTACCACCACCACTGAGTAATATTCCAGGTCATATGTGACAAGTAGATCTCAACTTTCTCCAAGAAACGTAATTAGCCCTTAATGACTCTCCCTCCCTCTCCCTCCGTCTCTCCCTCCTCTCTCTCCCTCCCTCTCTCTACCACTCCTCATCCAGCCCTTCCTCTCTCTCTCTCTCTCTCTCTCTATCTCTCTCTCTCCCTGTGTCTCTTCTCCTCTTCCTCTTTCTCCCATTTCTCTCATACCTTTTCTCCTCTTCCTCTTTCTCCCATTTCTCTCATACCTTTCTCCTTCATCTCATTTTCTCACTTCTCTCTTTCCCTCCTTCTTCCCATGTTCTTCCCCTTTTCCTTGTTTCTTTTTCCCTCTCTAGCTCCTTCCTTCTCATTTATGGTGGATATTGAGAGATGGAATAGGAAGGCTGTAGAGAGTGGGTAAAGTGGAATATGTTGAGAGGGAAGAGGATAGGAGGTGGGTGAGAGGAGGTTGTTAGAGTGGGAGAGGAGAATGAGTACAAAATGAGTGAGAGTCAGGAAAATTATGAGGTGGAAGAGGGGAATACGAGGCAACAGGAAATTGATGAGGGGAGACGAAATAGGTTGTGTTGAGAGAGAGAAGAGAGGGTGAGGGAGAGGAAGGAAGATCGCGAGGAGAGGAAAAGAGGGAGGAAGGTGTGAGAACAATGTGAGAGGATATAATAAGAGGAGGAAGAAGATAAGGAGGAGAAATTATGGTGAGAAAGTGAGGGTGAGAAGAAAAAGAGGAAGAAAAAAAGAGTGCAGTGAGAAGTAAAGAAGAGGTAAGAGAGAGAGAGAGAGAGTGAGTGAGGAGTAGGAGAAAAAGAAAAGATGAGATTGAGTGAGAAAGGTGAGGAGGAAGTGAGAGGAGAGGAAATGATGAGGAGGAAGGGTGAGAGAGGGAAGGAGGAGAGGTGACAACTAGAGGGAAGGAGGAGAGGCCTGAATGAGGGAGGAGGGGAGGGAGGAAATTTGAGAAAGAGAGGGAAGCAGAAGAGAGAAGAAAGGTGAGAACTAGGGAGGGCAGGGAGGGGGGGAGGGAGGAAAGAAAAGCGAGAGAGGAAAAGTGAAGAAAAATGAGAATGAGAGAGGGACGGAGGGAGGGAAAGGAGAAAGAAAGGGAAAGAGAGGAGAGGTGAGAATGAGTGAGGGAGGGAAGGAGGGGATTAGTGCTAAGGTGGAAGCGGGAGACGGGGGTGACACAAGGGATGACGTTCATTAAGGAATAAATGGCGCCTCCTTAAGGGAATATCAATATTTCTTCACCCAAGATGGATCTCTCTCACCTGCTGTTATCTCTCTCTCTCTATTTATCTTTAGATCTACCTATCTACCTCCTAAAGCCATTTGGTTTATTCCTTTCTTTTATTTTCTTTGGCTGTCCGTCTATGTCGATCTGTCTGTCTGTCTGTCTGTATCTGTCGGTCTGTCTGTTTCTGTCAGTCTCTCTGTGTCTGTCTGTCTTTATTTCTTCTGGAATCCCTTAGCTTACTCTACTCCTCCCTGGCCTTTCATTCCTCTCTTTTATCATCGTTTGATTATCCACGCCGTCGGGTTTTATTTTCCTTCCCATTTATTGGTGTTTTATTGTGGTTATAAGTTTATCCGTTCTATCTTAGCTTTTGTTTTCGTTTCTTTAGCAAAACGTTTTTCTTGATTTTCTTCATTTAGTTTGTTTATTTTATTTTGTCCTCATTGAGTCTTTGGTAGTTTTAGTTTTTGGTTTTATTTTACTGTAATTTTTTATATCTCTCTTCACCTTTCTCTCATTGTCTTACTCTTCAATTCTCTATTTATTTATCTTTATCTCTTTCTTACTCTCTCTCATTTTTTTCTCAGTGTTCCCTCTTTCTTTCTATCTCTCTCTCTCTCAATCTCCCGTTTTCTATCTCTCTTTCTCTATCTCTCTCTTTTTATTTCTCTCACACTCTCTCTTCATCTCTCATTTTTTGTTTTACTCCCCCACTCTCTTTCTATCTCACTCACCTCTTACCTCTCTCTCTCTCTCTTTCTATCTCACTCACCTCTCTCTTTCTCTCTCAGGGGAAAAAATAAAAGCCAGCTATTAGCCATTTATCCTCATATCATTTATTTTTATAAGCCAGGGGTGAGAAAGGAAGGTCTGGATTAAATTACCCAGAATGAAAATGGGCCATTACATAGCCTAGATAGAGGAACCATGGCCCCCAGCCTCACCTCCCTGTACTGACTGTGACGAGAGAGAGAGAGAGAGAGAGAGAGAGAGAGAGAGAGAGAGAGAGAGAGAGAGAAGAAATAGGCAGATATAGACTTAAGACAAATTTAAATAGATCCACCCAAACATCCTCTCTCTCTCTCTCTCTCTCTCTCTCTCTCTCTCTCTCTCTCTCTCTCTCTCTCTCTCTCTCTCTCTCTCTCTCTCTCTCTCTCTCTCTCTCTTACTCATCAGAGAGCGCTAGTCTCTCTCTAAGCTGCTGCCTCCTTCATCAACACAACAAAGACTTGTCCTACTTGAGGCACGCCCTCTCACCTCTCACTTTTCTCACTTTTCCCACTTCTCAGTTCAGAATTCTCTTACTTTTATTATTTTGAACAACTCAGTCCTCTCACTTTTCTTAATTTTCTCACCTCTCATCATTTTCCTCTCATTCCTATTATTTTTCTCACTTCTCACCTTTCACTCTTTTTTACTTTTCGTACTTCTCACTTTTTCTTCTCACTCTTCTTACTTATCTCACTTCTTACCTCTTATTTATTCAAATTCTAACTTCTCTCTTCTCTCATCTCCTATATTTCTCCTTTCCTTACACCCTCTCACCTTTCGCATTTCTAAGCTTCTCACTTCACTCTCCTTACCTCTCATCTATCTCTTCTTACCTTTCTCTCTCACATATTTATCTTAATCTTCTATCAACCTGCTTTCACTCCCAAGTCCTCCCTCTCCCCCTTTCTTTCTTTTCTTTCCTCCAATAATTTCACACTCGCTTTCTCCATTCTCCCATTTTCACCCTTTTGTCTCCTTTCACCATCCACCGTGTACAGTATTCTCTTTTCCTGAACATAGTTTTCATCTCTCTCTCTCTCTCTCTCTCTCTCTCTCTCTCTCTCTCTCTCTCTCTCACATATGTATACACATCTTTCTCATCCTTAATTACATTCATTATCTTTTGCTTACACTCCTCCTTGATCTCTCCACTCATTCCTCACTCTCACTCTCCTTTCCTCATCTCTCTCCTCCCTCTCCCCTACCTCTACTTTCTCTTTCCCTCCATCCGCCCATCTTGCCCTTCTACCCTTCTCTATTCCTTCTTATCTCTCCCCTTTATTTCGCTTTCTCTCCTCTCAATCTCTCACCCCCTTCATCCCTTTAACCCTCTCTATTCTCTTCTTCTCTCTACTACCCCCTACCCCCTCTCCCCCTTAACACCTGGCTGATTATGACCAACATTATCCAATTTTCCGCCTTATTTCCTTCCAATTGGTCATTCTTTTCTCTCGCCTCTTATGGCCTCTCTTCATTATCTTATTTTTCTCTCTCCCGGTCGCGAGGTGAGAAGGAAATTGAGGAGGAGAGATGGGGGATAAGAGTTTGGGGAAGTGAAGGAAAGGGGGAGAAATGAGGGAAGGAGGAGAAGAGGAAGAGAAAGGTAGAAGTGGAGGATAAGGGGAAGCCGAGGGGAGGGTGTATGAGGAGAAAGAGGCGACGAGGAGAAGAGAGGAGAGGAGAGGAGAGGAGTTAAGGAAGTGAGGTAATGGAATAGGAGGAGGAAAAAAGATCAGAGAGAAGAAAGAGACGTGAAGAAAGTAGAGGGGAGGGAATGGTTTGGTAAAGGAGATGCATGTAGGAGAGTAGGAAGAGAAAAGGGGGAAAGAGAGGAAAAGGGGGATAGCTTGGGTGGAGGAGTGAGAAGGAAAAAGTGAAGGGGGAGGTGGAGAGGGAAAGATCTGGTGGAGAGGTGGAAGTAGAAGGATGTAGGTCATACGAGAGGAAGAAGAAATAATCAAAGTCTCTCACTCTCAATGTCTCTCTCTCTTTTTTTTTGTCCCACGTTTATTTAATTTTTTCTCATCGTTGTTCACTTTTCTTTATTACACTCATATTCCTACTCTTTTTTTCTCTCTCTCTCTCTCTCCCTCGTTGCATAGATTGTCTTTTATCCTTCGAGTGAACAAGATATTCTGCCAAACAAATATGTGTCCTGTTTCGAAGAGTCATAAGTACCAGAATGAGAGCAGTTGAGTTTGGCACGCCCCAAGGAGGAGCGTTAAGACCTATGCTCTTTAATATACTGATGTACACAAGCTTTACTGGATGTATTCGCTCGAAAGAGTATGGAATGTGGTCTCATCTGTTGACATCATGATGAACTTGGAACTATGCAGCTCCTATAAATATCTTCATCGGCAACCTTCGTGTGCCAAACTGTCAAATAAATCCAACCTCTCCGAACCCTTGTTGGTAAAAGTTATGGAATTAACATCACTTATTCTCCTACTGTCTAACTTCATTCCATGCACTCGGTAGTTGCCTATCATACTATGCATCCTATTACTCTTCCTTATAAACAACTAGACAGACTTGAGGTAGTAACAAAGACTTAGGATGCCCGAAATCAACGAGATTTGTAAGAATATGGAAGAACTCGGGCTGCCCTCTTTATCCCGTCCCATGTTGGTTGGTTACAAAGGCAACAACAAAGACAATATTGACATTGATTTTAGCCTATCTAATGCAGCAATTGAAAACATAGTGTTAAGATCATGAAGAACTGAGAAATGCACAGAGACCTAATAGTTTTAACATTAGCTAATATGACAAATTTTGTGACAATAGGTACCGATATGGCCAGCACAAGGACAGAACCAGACAATGTGATGTAGGCCAGCATAAAGACAGAACCAGAACTAGACACTGTGATGTAGTCGTGGCCAGAATTAAGCTAGGATACAAACACATCTGGCAAGTTAGTAACGCTGTACCCATACCGGAACACTCAGCATGTAAACTTTGTGATAAACCTTTAAAGCATACACTTGAACACTATATTATTGAATGTGACACTGTCAAAGACTTCAGACCACCTGGCTTATTGTATCACGAGCTATGTAATTACTATATTGAATCAGGACTCCTTGAGGATAGCCTGATAGTCTCTCCTAAAGTTCCTGGTCCACCCAGATTTGTCTTCAATTTATAGTATGATATTAATTTATATGACGGATTTTATTATCTCCTCTTGTGTAGGAACCTCTGTCTGGCGTGGCAGTGATCAGTGATGACACTCTCAGTCTCAAGTACCTCAGTCTCGTCAATAAAGTTATTAAAATAAAACTCATCTCTCTCTCTCTCTCTCTCTCTCTCTCTCTCTCTCTCTCTCTCTCTCTCTCTCTCTCTCTCTCTCGTTTCCAGCAAATATTTAAGTGGAAAATTTTTACCCTCCTTACTTTTTGCCAGGCCCTTGATGTTACCAGAGATCAATATCTTTGTAACGTCACTTCATAGAAAACAGATTTTTAATATGGAGACAGAGACTGAATTGAACTTACCATCTCTCTTGAAAATTCGCTTCGAAAAGACATAAGAAATGGCCTCTTTGTAATGTTGTTTGCAGTAGGAACGACATGGGTAGTAAACAAGCTGTAAATAAAAAAAATAATATTGTTAATTAATGCTGAATATGCGATATAATGGGACGTTATAAACTGTAAAAAGAAATGTAAAAAAAATGTAAATAGTAAATATATCTTGCCGGGACCATCATCGCCTGAAGGTATTTTGTACATGGTAACAATTTTATCCGTTTTTAAGCATTCGTAAAGTATTGAAAGAGGGAGAGCGAGAGAGAAAATGAGGAATAGACAGCAAAAACACAAGCAAATAGACAGACATTTGGGAGAACAGAAAGATAGAGAGAACAGAGGGTGACAAAAAGAGAGAAACCAAGAAGAACAGAGAGAAAGAACAGTAAAGAAAGTAGGAAAGATAGATAGACAAACACATACAGTATTTTATATAAAAAATGAAGAGAAAGAGGGACCGAACGAGACACGGATCGAGAGAAAAATATAAAAGGAGAAGAAAGCGACAGACAGACAGACAGACAGACACGCACACACCACTGCTACTACTACTACTTTGCTGTTAGTGAGCTCTGTGGTTACTAAAGAGGCCGATACGGGACCGGCAGGGCCATCCACAGATGTTGCACGAGTGGAGGGCTACACCTAGTGCGGGAGGGGTAGTGGCAGCGTCATTCCGGTGCAGGCGTCGGTATGCAGTCGGGCTAACTAGAAAGTATTGACACCTTCTCCTGTGGTGCTCCTCCAAGCGTTACGGTGTGGAATAATCGTCTCCCAGGTGAGGGGGTAGATTTGGCACTTTCTCAGGTTTGTCTTAAGGCTATCGTTATACCTTTTCAGTTGCCCGCCAGCGTTACGTTTATTATTCGTTAGGTGACTGTAAAGTAGCTACTTTGGCAGTCTACTGTCGTTCATGCGGGTAACATAGCCAGTCCAACGTAGTTGTTCATGGATAATGGTAGCCTGAGCATCGAGGCTACAAAGGCATACAGACAGACAGACAGAAAAAATAAAACGAAGAAAAAACGATAAAAAAAGGACAGTCATATATCGACGTTAATATGAAGGCAGTGTGAGGCTCTGTCTCACACACCTAAGTCTCTTTTTTCCCGTCCAGTCGTCAATTTCAGGGCTCAATATTCCATCTCACAGCAGCTGGCCACCTGTCACCCTGTCTATCCCTTTCCTCATTTGTAATCTAATTTATCAGAATGTCATTTATGTGTTCATTTATCGCCTCGTGTTATTTGTCTATCTGTGGAGAGAGTTGAGACGCAGGGTGGTGGACTGGTGAATGTAATGCTTGTGAGTTTAAAACTATTATTATTTTATTATTATTATTATTATTATTATTATTATTATTATTATTATTATTATTATTATTATTATTATTATTATTATCTTCTTTCACGATTCTTTTTTCCTTCATCTTTTCTGCGTCTTAACCTTCTTCTTTTTATTTTTTTTATTTTACTTTTTAATCGTCTCGTTCTCCTTCTATCTGTTCGTATTATTATTTCATTTATAGTTTCTAAGCCTCAGGAGCCGAGGTTATTAAGGTCGTAACCATTTTAATTAAAGGCTTGCTTCGTCTTCTCTTATTTATTTAATGATCTCTACTTATTGGATCTCGTTTTCTTCTCCTTCTCCTTCTTTTTCTTTAATTCAATTTATTTAATTTTTTTGCTCTTGTTCTTTTTTTGTGTTCTTCTTCTTCTTCTTCTTCTTCTTCTTCTTCTTCTTCTTCTTCTTCTTCTTCTTCTTCTTCTTCTTCTTCTTCTTCTTATTATTATTATTATTATTATTATTATTATTATTATTATTATTATTATTATTATTATTATTTATTATTATTATTATTATTATTATTATTATTATTATTATTATTATTATTATTATTATTATTATTATTATTATTATTATTATTATTATTATTATTATTATTATTATTATTATTATTATTATTATTATTATTATTATTATTATTATTATTATTATTATTATTATTATTATTATTATTATTATTATTATTATTATTATTATTATTATTATTATTATTTCAGATTAAAGTAAAGAGGCTTCTGTTACATGAGTTTCTTCATCTTATCTTCTCTCTTTCGTCTGATATTTATACTTGCTATTTTTATGTGTTTTTTCTTCATTCATCTCTTCCATTTACATGTTTATTTTCTTTCTTCCTTTCTTGTTTCTACCTTTATTTGATCATTTTGCTTGTAATCTTCGTTTTCTTATGTCTATATTATTATCTGGTTTGGTTTTCTCTCTTGTTATCTTGTTTTAGGTTATTATCCTTCTTCTCTATTATTGCTAGTTTCTTGTTGACTCCTTTCTTCTGTCTAATACACCTTGTTATTCACTTCTTTCTTCTCGCTTTATTTCATCTTCCTTGTCTCGTCTCATAATTCATCCTCTTATGGCACTTCCGCAGTCGAGTGCTGGGTCGAGTGGGTGAGTCGAGTGGCGATAGTCGAGTGGGTTCGAATCGAGTGGGTGAGTCGACACTAATGAACTAATTGACTATAAGTGAAAAGCAAAATGAATTTAAAAAATGCAATATTAAATGTATAATTAAATATACAAAACGGAATAAAATTACAAACTGAAAAAATTCGTTTACCGAATATCACAAACTGACACACAGCTAAAAACAGATCTGAATTTACATTGAAACATCAATGAAAAAAGGTAATTCGAGTTTCCTTTCAAGAAATAAAGCTGAATTAAATTTACAGGTATTTTTTACAATCAAAGAAAACCCTCTGTGTTAAGAGATTTTTAAGTTCCTGGAATACTTTTTTTTACAAATTTACGAGAGTATTAGATAGGCAACATTACATAACTAACTTCATCATATTTTCATTGTCTAACATATATTACATAGACCATGACATTATAACTTTTAATTAAATTATAAATATTACACTAGTTACTACATTATAATATTATGGATAAATATGAAATATTACAGTAATTAAAACATAATCACGTGATGATTACATGAAAAATATGCCATTACTTACTTTCACATATCTTGAAGACAAAGTAGATGACTAATCCATATGTGTGTGTGTGTGTGTGTGTGTGTGTGGGTCGGCCAGGAGGTACAAGTAATCAACCTTTACAATAATAACAGTAGCAGCGGCGGCAGTGTTAGAGACACCCTCTTAATGTACCTTGAGCCCCGGGACCATCGTTATCTGCTAATTGCTGTACTTAACTCCTCTTTTATCCTCCGTCTTCTTGTTCTTCTTCTTTCCTCCCTCTATTTTTCCTGCATGCCTTCTCTTCCACGAAACGCCTGAGAGGGGACGGGTTGATGGACCTAATTTGTGGTTTTCTTGTTATTATTCATATTTTTTCTTTTGTTTTTAATGTCTTCTTCGTGATCTAGTGGCTTGTTATCCTATTTTCTTTCTTTTGACTTCATTTTATTTCCCTCTTCTTCCTCCTCCGTCTTCTCTTTTTTCTTCCCTTTCCTTCTTTTTTTCTTACTTTACCTTCTCCTCTTTTCGTTTTTTCTTCCTCTCTTCATCCTTGTTATTCTCCTATTTCTATCTTCTTTCATCCTTTCTCCCATTTTCCTCATCCCTATCTAATGGGAAAACAACTTGTGGTATAAAGAGGAATAATTTTCATATTTCTTCATTCCCCTATTTTAATCTTTTTCCCTTTCCTCCCATTCTTCTTCTTCTTCTTCTTCTTCTTCTTCTTCTTCTTCTTCTTCTTCTTCTTCTTTCCACCATATATAACTTACAGTGAAAATGTTGATATTATCTTCTCTATATATATTTTAGAGGTTTTGTGTTTGGTTAAAACTTGACTGACACATACAAAGACTTTCCACGTAGCGTTGTATATTTTGATGCCTCAACGTGTCATGAAGCAATTATGTATCACAGTGTGTAATTGGAGATGTCAAAAAAATAAAGTTTTTTTAATTAAAGCTAAATTGGCCAGTTAACTTGTGGTTTAAGCTTTTTTTTTATCTTTTATGTGGTGTTGTAAGGTAGAGTATATTTATTTATCTAGTGTTATGTTATTTTTAATATTATTATTATTATTATTATTATTATTATTATTATTATTATTATTATTATTATTATTATTATTATTATTATTACTATTATTATTATTATGGTCCGTGTTTTCTGTGGTCTGTGTGTGTCGGGTGGTCGGTGTGTGTCGGGTGGTCGGTGTGTGTCGGGTGGTCGGTGTGTGTCGGATGGTCGGTGTGTCCGGTGGTCGGCGTTGGCGGCAATTTAGGTGACACAATGGGCGGTACTTCAGTTCCTTAGATCCGACCACTGCCTCATTTTATAGACCCTAGGTGGCCCTCGACGCGCGGCAAGACAGTGTCATACTCAGTGCCTCCCGTTGTACGAGACTCAAGGGGTGGGGTTGTGGGAATATGACCCTTAATGGCTGTGTTGGTCTGTGTCGCTGCTGAGGGGAGGAATTTGATTCAAGTAACCACTAAGGAAGCTAAACTTTCCTCTTATACAAAGAAAGAAATGTTGGTTGTCTTTGGTTGCTTTTAGTTTGTGTTTACATATATATATATATATATATATATATATATATATATATATATATATATATATATATATATATATATATATATATATATATATATATATATATATATATAGGGCGAAAGAGAGAGGGGTGTTACAGTTGCAGGCTCACTCAGGTACAGACAGGTGTGTAACAGTGGCAGGCTCACTCAGATACAGACAGGTGTGTAACAGTGGCAGGGTCACTCAGGTACAGACAGGTGTGTAACAGTGGCAGGGTCACTCAGGTACAGACAGGTGTGTTACAGCAGCCGACACAACTCGTGTACATCACCAGCCAATTAGCATGCCTACCTGCACACCCTTAAGTACCCATTTGCCCCTGTCGTAAAAGAGCGCCACTGTTGGCAGAAGGCGGGAGAACATTCGTCTGACGCAGGTGCCTTAAACGTGATATCCCAGGGGTAGACGATAACGCCAGCGCCAGAACCATCAAACAGCGCCTTGGTTGAGGCAATAGGCTGGCGAAACATACGTCTGGCTAACACAACTTTACATAAACGTGCCACTGCCCATGAAGAGAGGAACGCCAGACGATATTCATTGCTCGTGCTGACTATTTTTTTTATATGTAAGTACCTGTGTCGTTATCGTTAACTTGTTTATATTCACGGGTTTGTAGTTTGCGGTGTAAACAAAGAGCAAACTAAACATTGCATGATGTCTGGCGGTTGTCGGGGGGGGTGAGTGTTATGGTTAGGGCTGAAGGTGTATGTTTGTGAGTCTCTCTCTCTCTCTCTCTCTCTCTCTCTCTCTCTCTCTCTCTCTCTCTCTCTCTCTCTCTCTCTCTCTCTCTCTCTCTCTCTCCTTCCATCCTTATCCCCCCTCCTACCCTTCCTCTCTATATCTGCCTCCTCTCCTCTCCCATCTTTCTCCCTGCCTTTATTCACCCTCCCTCTCTCTGTCCCTCCTTCCCTTAGGCCAGACACGTTGTTCTACCCTGCCATTACCATACCATTGCTACTCGCCACAGTAGGCACGCACTCTTCCATGCCATACGGCTATACATCCTACCGCTATACTGCTACTCTACCCCATGGTTTGCTGTGCTTTATTAGTCATGCAACCATAGAGGACACACACACACACACATTCCTATATTATACTACGATGCTATGCTATGTTATGCTATGCTATGCTATGCTATGCTAAGCTTTGCTGCCTGTATTCATCTCTGTGTATCCTTTACAAAAAAAACCGAAGACATAATTATAATACTTTTTTTTTTTAAATTACTTGAGTACACGATGTTTTGAACCGGATTTTTCTTTATAATTTTTAAAGGTATTCACCGTTTAAATTATTTTCTCGACTTAGAACTCATTTATTAAAAAAAAATAAAAATAAAACGATAATTGAAACACCTAAAAGTTCCTGCTAAATTAAGTACCTAACTTTTTTCATTCAGATTTATGTATATCTTCTTCTTCTTCTTCTTCTTCTTCTTCTTCTTCTTCTTCTTCTTCTTCTTCTTCTTCTTCTTCTTCTTCTTCTTCTTCTTCTTCTTCTTCTTCTTCTTCTTCTTCTTCTTCTTCTTCTTTTTTTGTTGTGTTTTTGTTTTTCTTGTTGTTTTTGTTTTGTTGTTGTTCTTGTTCTGCGTCTTCTTTTTCTTCTTATTTTCTTTTTGTTTTTCTTGTTGTTTTTCTTCTTTTTTAACAATTCTAAAAGTTAAGGGTCAGCTTCCTGGGTCCGTCTCCTCTCTGTCTTCAGCCTCCCGCCTCAATAGTCTTCATTTCTCTCTCAAGCACGTTCCTCCACCATAACTTTTCTTCTTCCTCTTGATCTCCTCCATCTCATCGACTCACCCCCGTCACTCTTGTCTGCCCTCCCTCCTCTCCTCTTGAAGTGCTACATGACACTTTTTATCACTTTTTTCCTCCTCCTGCTCACACCACACGGGCACCCTTGCTCGCCTCCTCCTCCTCGGCCTCGTCACATGCCACTTTGCTCGCCTCTCTCTCCCTCTTGTCTCCCCACCCACACGCCACTTTGCTCGCCTCCTCCTCCTCATTTCACCACATGCCACTTTTGTTAGGCCCTCCCTCCTCCTGCCCTCAATTGAAGATGCCACTTTTTGCTCGCTCTCCCTCCCTCTCCTCGCCTCACCATCATGCCACTTTGCTCGCCCTCCTCCTCTGCCCTCACACCACAGCCACTCTTTGCTCTGCCTCCCCTACTCGCCTCACCACACACGCCACTTTGCTCGCTCTCCCTCCTCTCGCCTCACCACATGCCACTTTGCCTCGCCCTCCCTCCTCCTGACTCCACCACGCCACTTTGCTCGCCCTCCCTCCCACTCTCGCCTCACAGCATGCCACCTTGCCTGCCCTCCCTCTCGCCCCACCACGCCACTTTGCTCGCCCTCCTCCTGCCTCACCACATGCCACTTTTGCTCGCCCCCTCCTCCGGCCTCACCACACATGCCACTTTTGCTCGCCCTCCCTCCTCTGCCTCACCATATGCCACTTTGTTTCGCTCCTCTTCTCTCGCCTCCCGACCAAATGCCACTTTTGCTCCCCTCACCTTCTCTCGCTCTCACCATATGCCACTTTTGCCCTCCTCCTGCCTCACCATTACGCCACTTTGCTCGTCTCCTCCTCCTCTCGCCTCACCACATGCCACTTTTGTCAGTCTCCCTCTACTCTGCCTCACATATGCCACTTTGCCTCTGCCCTCCTCCTCCTCCTCGGCCTCACACCACATGCCACTTTTGCTCGCCCTCCCCCTCCTCTCGCCTCACCACATGCCACTTTTGCTCGCCCTCCCCCTCCTCTCGCCTCACCACATGCCACTTTTGCTCGCCCTCCCTCTCCTCTCGCCTCACCACATGCCACGTTTGCTCGCCCTCCCTCTTCTCTCGCCGTGCCACATGACTAAACCCTCACTGCCTTACCTCTCACATCTTATTGCTTACACCGAGTCACTCCGACTGTTGCTCCGATACCTTCATTTCTCAATCTGTCTTTGAGTGACACCCCCAATATCCACTGCAACACTCTCATCTAAGTTCTCTCCAAAAGCTTCTGCTTCTTTAATGCCCGCATCACCGGTCTGTATCAGTGTCTTATAAATTTTTAACTTCCCTCCACTTTTGCTTGACATCTCTCTGTCGCACACAATTCTCTCCAATTTCCCACCATATTACTATCCCTCCCGCTCCCTATTCACCAATTCCTCTTCACAGTCTTCAACACCAAACTCCACAATCTGGATCATATATCCATCCATTATGTTATACTGTATACCTTTACATTCACTATTCACATCTCCCCCTTCACAGCCCACATGTCACTCTTGTCATTGCAACACTTCACTACAGCTCTTCCTCCATTATTTTTTGTCGTTATGGTAAGAATCTCTACAAACAGCAGCCCCCATTTCCTGATGTTCTCACTGAGTACAACCATCCTGACCACAAAGAGTAAAGGCCTCAGCGCTGTACCTTGATGTATACCAACTCTGGGTACAGACTGTTGTGGGCAGCATTCTATAGCTCTTACAAGTGTCTTAGCTCCCTCATACACCCCTTCCACTCTAAAGCTCTATCTTGAGACTTTTCGAGTATTGTTTACTATAAATTTGAAAAGTTTATGTAAACAAGAACTTTTTGTAATTTTCAAATTTTACATCGAAATTCATTTATTGTAAGTTTTCATTCATCTCCTTAAAAATATGTCAATAACTGTAAACATCACAACAGAACTAAGAACACCATGTAAATACTACCTGTTATATTATGTTGAAATGTATTTAAATCCTTGACGTTAGTGTAACTTGTCCCTTAAAAAATATAAAATCTCTATTAAAAAAAATATAAGAAAATACAACGAAAAAATCAGAGAATCTCCTTTTCGTAACATTATTAATTCTACATCAAAAGACAGCATATATTTACTGGAACAGACAGACAAACACCCACACACACACACACACACACACACACACACACACACACACACACACACACACATCATCGACATACTCATGTCAAAAAACGCGTGTAAAGATCTTTTCCCTCAAATCCGGTTTCCCCGTAAAAGAACGTCTTAGTCTCTTGAAATTTTCGCAAAAGTTACGATTGTTAACTTATGACGCTCTCCACTTAACGTCTCGCCCAATCAGAAGGCGAAGAGTGAAGGGCCTCTTAAGTGGCAACTCGGAATGTGGAGGTAAAAGTTGGTAGAGTGAGTGTCTGTCGGAGAGAGAGAGAGAGAAACCTTTTTGGTGTGTTGAACTGACGTGTCCAAGTGTGTGTGTGTGTGTGTGTGTCGTTCAGATTTGGTGTTTTATTCCACACGAAATCTTTTAGGACTCAGTGTATTATATTGACTTAGTTTTATTTTATTATTTCCCTCTTTGGTTGTATTTATTTTCACTTCATGTTTGATGGTTGTATTTTGTTTGGTGTTTGACGGAGGTGTTGTGGTCTTATTACAACTCCTTAGTGGCTATGTCGTCTACTCACAGCATTGAACAGATGTTCCTAAGACTCATCTGAAACACTTGAGTCCAGTTGTGTCTTAATCTCCCAGCTAGGTGGAATTTCTCTCTCTCTCTCTCTCTCTCTCTCTGTTACTCGGTCTCTTTCTCTCTCTTTGTCTCTCTCTCTCTTTCGCTCACTCTGTTACTCTCTTTCTCTATTACTCTTTCTCTCTGCATTTGGCTCTCTTTCTCTTTTTCTCAGTTACTCCGTTTCTCTGTTTGGGTCTCTCTTTCTCTCTGCCTGCTTGCCCTCCTCTCTCTCTCACTCTAGCATCGCTCCCTCTAATGTATTAACCGCAGGAGAAAAATAACTAATAGCATAATAAATAAGCTGTTTTTCAGAGCATTTTTTTTAATAACTTTGTAAGTTGTGTTCGAGCTTACTGCTTAATAATCTGGGATCTGG
>NW_024732440.1:3508786-3671286 GCF_018991925.1 Homarus americanus | reverse complement strand
TCCTTTTCCTCTCCCTCCTCTCCAGCACAATACCAACATCACTTCTCATTCCCGTCACAGAATCCTGGGCGGCTGGACATTTCGTTAGGGGTAAGTTTACGTGGTGCTGAGTTGCTTCCCTCGGGGTGCTGGAGTGATGGTGAGGTCATGCTAAAGTGATGCTGAGGTCATGCAAGAGGGATGGTGAGTTGATGCTGATGTGATGCTGAAGTCATGCTGAGGTCATTCTGAAGTGATACCGATGTGATGCTAAAATAATATTAAGGTCAGGTTGATTTGAAGTTAGTGAAGCTAGCGAGGGATAGAGTCAGTCAACGCAGGTCATGGTGGACAGGGACCAATCATCCAACTTCATGGTTGACAAGGACCAATCAGCAAACGTCATGATTGACAAGGACCAATCAGTGCTAGTCTCTGTTAGATAAGGACCAATCGGAGCCCATCCTATCCCTACAGGCGTGGATTTGTTTTCCTTTTATTAGATAAATAATATAAATATAGTAGGTGCAAATTTGAACATTTATCGTCGTATAGGTACAAATTTAGGACATCCTCGTCGTATAGGTGTAAAATTAGGCGAATTTTATCGTGAGGAAAATATTGTTTACTGGTGAAACATAATGGGAGTTTTGTGTCGTGTGTGGGAGCTGTAGACCGGAGGGTAAGCCCCGATTTGCGTGGCGGGTCCTTGTGTGGGTTGAGGAGATATACTGGGTGAGAGAGAGAGAGAGAAGACAAGATAGATATAATACATTTGCACACAAATATATAAAGTGATAGAGCAGATAGAAACAAATAAAATTAGATGTATAATTAATATACATAAAGCCACAGAGATATACAAAGAACAAAGAAAGTGATATAAAGAAACAGCACAAAGTAGGTCTTGCTTTAAGGGCCTCGAACCCAGCAGAGGGATTGAAGTGGATTATTTGTGTTGACATTTGTGTTTATGTGAGTGGAACTGGAAAAACGCCAATGAATCTCTCTCTCTCTCTCTCTCCCTCTCTCTCTCTCTCTCTCTTTGTCTGTCTGTCTGTTTCTCTCTCGCTTACACACACACACACACTCTCTCTCTCTCTATCTTCCTATCTCACTTCAAAAAATTCGAATAGATTGAAGCAATATTCAGGAGGATTATTAAAAAGTTCATTAGGTGGAGAGAGTGAGGTTCGAGTCTCGGCTCCATAATGATATTGACTCAAACAGCTGAGGAGGAGGAGGAGGAGGAGCCGGTCGACCCCATTTGTGGAGACCGGAGAGGAAATTGTTGTTCTGTTATCAAAGATTATGTGTGTGTGTGTGTGTGTGTGTGTGTAAGGGTGTTTGTTTGAGTGTGTGTGTGTTTGTGTGTCTGGAGTGTGTTTGTTTGTTTGAGTGAACCCATCATCAAGTCCGTATGAACCTGTTTGTGTATTTTTTTTCCCAAACGAAAATAAAATAAATTAATTTTAAAGCCGCAATAAATTTTCATCAACATTATATTTCCTTTGGATATAATTCTGTGAAATCTTAATCAAGTTAGATATGTTTGTATTATTTCGTGTTTCGTCCGGATGTTATGTTAATTCTCAAAAAAGGTCTTTATTCATCTTAAACCTCAGTGAGATCTTGGATGATTGGCGCTGTAATGTCGCGCTTGACCATATGTGGGATCATTGAAGTTTATACATATGGTCCATTAAAATGAACGGCTATTTCTTTTAATACAGCCATTCTCTCGCTCTCAGCATTTCATTGTAGTTTCTGTTCCCTTGATATGAAAAAAAGAAGTTATTTCTGAAATTACGGGAGGCAGGTGAATTATAGTCGAGTTTCTGCCGTTTTATGAGAGTCGTCTGGGAGTGAGAGCCGCCCTGAGCAACACTATAGGATGCTGACACAACACGCTTGTCTCTTTGTCTCTGTGGGTGAGGATTTTGTCCGGGGAAATGTGTGGATGTTTAGGCATACTTGAACGAAATGTATTGAAATCAGGATCACCTGAAGATTCTGCGAAGACGATATTCAATAATCTAAATTTTGTAATAAGCTTTCATTCAGAGCGCGCGCGCGCGCGCGCGTGTGTGTGTGTGTGTGTGTGTGTGTGTGTGTGTGTGTGTGTCTGTTTGTGTGTAATAGGTCGAAGGATCTTATTCTCTGACTCATATTTAAGTGTGTCGTGAACCCACCCAAGCACTCGTGTACGAGACAGTGTGTTTGTCTGGTCTTGTGGCGAGTCTCTGTTATTGGTGTACAGAGGCGACGGCAAAATTTCACAGTCACTCTCTGATCGATCCACAAATCCATGACAGACGGCCATTACCACCGACTTCTACGTAACACTTGGCCGAGACTAAATGATCGAATGAAGCAATCACGTGACTCAGGCTGGCTAACACAAGTTCTGCCTTTACCTTCAGACTTCATCTTCTAACATCAGTAAATCTCTCGTCACGGACTTAGTTTGCTCCAGCAAGTATGTGTTAGGTAGTGTTGATGTTTACTAATGGTTAGCTAATAGTTATAGTGTACTTGTTGGAGTGTATGTAGGAGTCACGTAAACAGAAGGTTTACTTACACTCCACTACAGGCTGGGATGTCGTGTGCACATACGAGTCTCCAGTTCAGAACGATTTCTAGGAAGTTATAAATAATAGATCAGGAATATATTCAACGAAGTCTGGTATTATGTGAGTATTACATCCTTTGTCTGTCTGTCTGTCTGTCTGTCTGTGTCTGTCTGTCTGTCTGTCTCTTAATATTTAACGAAATTCAATTTTACATAAACGTTAAATATAAGAGAAGTGTTTATATTCAAATTTGGCCCAGGAAGCGTTAATTGGTTAGTTAAAAAACAAATGTTTATTATCACCACAAACTAGTGTGTGGTTTAAGTTATGGCAATATAAACAGTACGTGTATAACAATATATATCTGGAAGTTTATTTGGTCACAGTTTATTCAGTTTTTAATTTACTCCTTATTATTTTGTTAGTTTAATTTCTAACTTTATTTACACACGCACACACATATACATACACATACATATACCTGTACACACATACACACACACACACACGCACAAAAATACCAAAATACCAACGTAAACACTGGGAGACAAAGAGGTACACACACACACACACACACACACACACACACACACACACACACACACACACACATGAAAAAGACATATCTAATATCACACAACTTGACAGACAGACAGAAAGACAGACAGCCAGACACGCCCCTTACCCTCCGCTGATAGTTCTAATAAACTTCGTGTGTGTAATGACTTCAAAAAGAACAATTACTCTACCGTAATTACGTGAGTGAAATCCCCCCATCTCATCCCCCATCCTTCCCTTCCCCCCTCTCATTCCTCCCTTCCCTTCTTTCTCAACTACCTTCCCTCCCTTTCCCTTCTACCCTCCCCCGCACTTCTCTTCCTTCCCTCCCTTTCCTTCTTTCTCAACTTCCTTCCCTTCCTCTCCCACCTCTTCCCTCCTTCCCCTCTCCCCTAGCACCCTCGCCCTCCCTCCCTCCTCAGTGTTTAGAGATAACAACGAACGCCTCTTGTTGTGTTGAAAACTGAGTGTAGTGTGTGTCTGGTATACGAGAAATCTCATTTTGTTTCAAGTAGAGTCTTAGTGCTCTTTCGGCGCCATCTTAATGTTGTTATTTCAGTGAACGCAGAATACTACCCTCTCATCGTTGCAGTGAGATATAAAGTTAACGAAGATGATCTCAGAGAATAAGAGACAACGGAGTTTATGTTATAATAGGTACAGTCTCAGTGTAATATCCACGCCATAACGGTAAACAGTGAGCGCGAGAGAATATACTGTACAACTTACAAATACCCGAGAATTTATCTACTCACTATAACTTCACCGACCCAGTTAAGATACGTTCTCACACTCAAGTCAGTTTAAGTGAGAGAAAAAACGACAAATAAACTTACGAATTTCTGAGAATATTCGACCCTGACCTCCCACCAGTGTAACAAGGGGGCAAGATAATGACAACCTAGATGGGCTCGTAAAGTGTAATTACACCTTGGCACGTATTCATGATTCACCTTTAAAGGCCAGGAGTGTAAGCCGCCGGTGGTGTTGTGGCTCTGCCGGGGAAATGGTGAAGCAGACCTGAGAATCACGTCAGAAAAAAAAAATCACTGTACAAAACTATTCTGGACAAAACGTCGTTGGTTAAGACTTAACCGAGCAAAAGCTTAGTGGACAAAAAACAAACCCAAAAGAAAACAAAGATGGAACACACACACACACACACACACACACACACACACACACACACACACACAAAAAGACAAATAAACAAAGTTATAAACAGATATACTGGCACACAGACAGGAAAAACAGATATATCGGCACACAGAAAGACAAACAAACAGACACAAACGCACAGACAGACAGACAGACAGACAGACAGACAAACAGACAGACACATAAACAGAGATGACCCACAAAGACAAGAAGTGATGATCAAAAAGATTTCGATAGAACAAGTCGACATCATCGCTTGAGGGGAGACTGAGATAAGAAATTCCTGCTTGAGGGCAACGTTGAGGAAAGGAACTATTACTGGCGTGCTTGCTTGAGGGGAAGCTGAAGTGTGTAAAACCTGAAGTAAAGAGCTATTGCTTGAGTGTTTGATTTTGTGTTGCTTGAGCGCTTGTTTGAGGGGAAGGTTAAAACAAGGAACTATTGCGTAAGTGTTTTTTGAGGGTAAGGCTGAGATAATGAACTATTGCTCAAGTGTTTGTTTGAGGGGACAGTGTGGAAAACTGTTCATAAATTTCGCTAAGCTTTTTTCCTAAGAGAGAGAGAGAGAGAGAGACTGATGACAATGCAGCAGTAACTCGCCAAAAAAAAAAAACATCAATTACATAAAGAATTGATGAGCCACGACTCCACCTGAAGCAAAATAACTTAAGAATAAATAAAATCTTGAACACACGATTAAGCAAATGGGAGGAAGGAAGAGAGACGAGAGATAGAGATAGAGATAGAGATAGAGATAGAGATGATGATGATGATGATGATTAAAGAGAGAGACCAGAATGAAATCTATATATAATGAAATATAGAGTGATTTGTACGTAGGTATGCTGATAAATAAATAGATAGATAGATAGATAGATAAATAGAATGATAGATAGATAGAGACAAATAGATAGATAGATAGATAGATAAATAGAATGATAGATAGATAGAGACAGATAGATAGATAGATAGATAGTGACTAACATATTAACATGGTGTTGTAATTCTCACCACGATATGTGTGTGTGTGTGTGTGTGTGTGTGTGTGTGTGTGTGTGTGTGTGTGTGTGTGTGTGTGTGTGTGTGTGTGTGTGTGTGTGCTGTTTTACCTTCATCTAACTTAATTATCTCTTAGTACACCTGTAATAACTCCTGATTATAAGCCGGCATTATATATCAGGTGTCATAAACAGATAAACACAGGGACAGAGAGAAGACAAAAAGATAGAAAAATGAAGAAACATATATTCAGTATAATTAAAGAAAAAAGAAGGACTGACATATTTCATAAATTGTCGGTACTAAAATAATGTATTCATATGGAGTATATACCGTGTTACTGTCTCTCTGATTATATCGCTGGTAGTGGAGATAATGTCGATACCGTAAATCTACTATTGTCTTTAAGAGATTTTTTTTAGCCTTGTTGGAAATATATCGGAAATATTGAATGAAAAAATAAAATCTGGGAAATTCTTAAAAAAAAAAATCATTATTGTATCATTGTTCTATCCTTTGCCTTCCTCCTTCTTCCCGTGTATATGATTTGTATAATTCTTGAAAAACAAATCAATAAAATTCTCCCTTCCTCTCATGAAGTACATCCCAGAGTACATTCCTTTCCGATTCTTTTTATTTCTCAACTCTGATGATGAGGGAAAGAACGCCCCCCAAACACTGTCTAAATTTTACCCTTTTATAATGAAAACCGCGAACGACTCCTCTCATTTCTCTTGGCTAGGGAGGGTTCCTCTTAGGAGCCACAATTGATATGAATGGTGAAAGTTGGCGGGAGTAACGCTGGCCTGTTCCCATCCTGAGATTGTTCCTTTGTGAGTTGCTGGAGTCATTACTTGCCTCCTGTTAGATGGTTAGCCGGTTTGTCTTGGTGCATGGGAGGGAAGGCAGGGAAAGAGAGTGAGGGAGGAATGGAATGAGGAGGAAGGGAAAGGAAAAGGTGGGAAAGAGGGGAAAGAAGAGGAGGGGAGGAAGGAAGGGAAAGAAAAGGAGGGGAGGAAGGGAAGAAAAGGGGGGAGGAATGGAAAGAGGGGGGTGAGGAGAAGTGAAAGGAGGTAAGGAGGTAAAGGGAAGTGAAAATTAATTATAATTTTACTTATATGTTGTTATTACTACTACTACTACTACTACTACTCTCTCCTACTCTTTCTTTCCTCAAAAATTTTTCCCTTTTAACCATAACACACCCACTCTCCTTAACTCTTAAATCCTTCTTCTTCTTCTCATTCTTTTCCCTCCCTCCCTTACACCTACTTTACACTCCACTGTTCTCTCCACATTTGTGTCATTTCCTCTATTTCATTCGTATTCCTACATTTTCATTTGTTTTCAATATTACAGTCTCCTTTTTCTCTCCTCGCGTCCATAATCCACTCTTCTGTCTTGTATTTAACTATAAACTACAAAACAGAATTTAAGTAATTGTAGTGAATAACAGTGTGTATTGGTGTTATGGTTGTCGGTGTTTTTATAAAAGAATATATTCATTTCACTTCATTATCTTGTAGTTATATATTATTTAGATTTTTTTTAGTACGGTTACACATCCACACGTAGACATATAGCAATATACATGATCAAGAATATGTATTACAGAATCAAATCAAATAATAATTACAAAAAGTCACTAAATAAAAGCCAGATGCAAGGAAATACGAAATAAAAACAATAATCGGTAACTCAGTATATGGAGCCGCCATGACAGTATACCTGGATTCTGAATTGGAATGTGAGAACGGATTTATGTAGTGAGTCATGTACAGTAGATGGATTCTTATAGATTGGAATTATATATTTTCTCAAAGTGAATATTTGTTACTTAATGATCTAGGGATAATAAAGTGAAATTATGGTAATTATTTGTACTAATGAGGCTTGAAAAGTTTGAATCCGTTTTCATTCACAATATATTAATTTTAAGTAAGTTCATAGTTGTGATAATTAAAAAAAAAATTAAATTATTTAGATAAGTTAAACACGTCGGTTTTTAATTCGAAAAAAAAATATGCTGTCAAACAAATAAAAACTTATGATTTTGGTCATAAAAAATCTGAATTCTTATTTCTTTCAAAACCTCCAGTTTGGTATTTTTCATCATGTTGATTAAGAAACGCAGGAATGTGAAGGATTTGAACCCGGATTCTCTGTTAATTTCTTCTCCGTAAGTTAGATGTAGGAACGCATCATCCTGCCTCACCCAAGCTACGGCACACTGCTCAGTTAACCATTGTGCACAGGTAAATAAGTAAACTCTGGCCAAATGGCTTACAAAATACTTCGAAATATTAGTAAGGAAGAAACTATTAGTAATATTTTATAATCGTGTTTGGGTTATGTATTTTGGATTTTATAAAGGTAGCCATTTCAAGGAGCATCTGAACCGAATTCTTGGTGATCAAACATGATAGTAATGTTGACAAACTTGTTACCATCAACCATTAAAACATTTTTTAAAAGATTTTGTTTTACTAGGATAAAGCAAAGATACGATATTAGCATAAACGTTTATGTTCCTTTAAGATATTTATCACTGTAATACATCTGGGAAAATTGTGGAGGACTTCCAGTAGCTATTATTAATAACACCTTTTATAAGAGCACCGTAACACCCTCAGGCTGACGCTGGTCGAAAACGGGAAAAAATATTACGCTTATTATAGAGTCGAACACTTTATTTACCTGCCCGTAGGTAGTCATATATTAACCGCACAATGATTATATAACCAGATGAAAGTAATCATCCCAGTGTGCATCATCTCATTAAAATTATGAACGACATCCTATTAATCAAACAGCTCCCTTAATAATCCTCTTCATAGCTCCAACAGTAACTATAGTTCGGTGTGGCAGCAAGTTACACACGTCCGTACATACTGGGTCATTAACTTCACCCGAACCAGGTATAAGTGCTGGCGACTGTATAGCAAGTCTTGGTACTAAATACAAGCGTAACATTCCTCAGTACAAAGCAGCCATGTTGCGTACGCTTTCCCGACGTCGGTGACAGCATTTCCATACCTCGTTAAATATCAGTCGTATGCACAGATGCCTCGTTTAACGCTCTGACCTGTACAACTTCGTTCCCTCTGTGAGTGAGGAGCCGCCATAGAGTTCTTCACCCTTGACAACATCCTGTAAAGTCTAAACATTCTCCTGCGCCACGACCAACCATGGCACTTAGTACATTAAGCGTTATTTATCCCTTAATCCTTCCCCGAAAGTGTCCTGTTGTTTCACATTCAGTAAGAGCAGAGTGGTTAATGAAGGTAAATTCTCCTTCCGAACTAAATTTGGCGAAGAAACACCACAATAATATTTTATGTCGGTGATGATGGTGTGTTGGGGGTTAGGGGTTGGATACCTGTACCTGGTCAATAGAGAAGGTTGCGGACACCCCGTTCTCTCTGCCGCAGAAAACACGAAGAATTAAAAAAGAAAGTGTTAGCTTCTTCTTATGACAAAATGCATTCTTTGTTATGACACTCGGGTTTGTAGGCGGTAATAGTTATAATAAAATTTCAGTCTGTTAGTTGCTGGGTTAAGTAAATTGTCCGGGATTTTTATTTTGCGTGTCTCTAGGCTAGCAAAAAAGATCTTTTTGTCTTTTAATGTAAAGTGAGTATTCAACTTTGTCATATTTGAGATATTTTCATTTATCCTCTACAATGCCTTTGCGTTCGATGAAACTTTGGAATTTAATCTTACAATGTAACCTGAACTTGGTGAATCCCTTGAGGGTAGAGTCAGTAAGTGTGTCAGTTGTTCTTCACACCTTCTACGGTTAAGTCGTCAACTCCTGTACGAGTGTCAGTGTACTAACAACAAGACGTCTGACCTGTCGAAACTGGAGGTGTGAGGTGTGAGACATGAGGTGTGAGGTGTAAGGTGTGTGGTGTGAGGTGTACGGTGTGTGGTGTGAGGTGTACGGTGTGTGGTGTGATGCAGGAGGTGTGAGGTGTGAAGCATGAGGTGTGATACATGCGATGTGAGGTGTAAGGTGTGTGGCGTGAGGCATGATGTGTGAAGTGTGAGTCATGAGGTATGAAGTGTGAAGCATGAGGTGTGAGGTATGAGGCATGAGGTGTGAGGCATAAGGTATGAGGTGTGAGAGGTTAACTAACTGGCTCACTGAAGATACAAGGCGACCTCCTAACATGACATCAATATCCCACTTAAATTTTATAACCTAACCTGTCATCTCAATTATAAAGGGAACCGTCTACCATAGTTATCTCTGACAATATGGACGCTGGACTCAGACTCTCTAAGACTCACAAGTTAAATCAAGTCACACGTTTGAGTCTCTGTGTAATCTGATGCTGTTTTCTACCCCCCCCCGTCTGTCTCTCTCCACCCATTCACCCCTCATCCTTACCATCCTCTTTCGCTCTCTTACTTACTCCCTCTAACCCCACATTTGTCTGTCTTCCTCCCCTCCTATCCATTCCCTCATCCACCCACCCATCCCCAATTACCCCAAACTTCCCTTTCCTTTCCCCCTGTCTCCCCTCCCTTATACTCCCCCGTCTCCCCTCCCTAAGCCTCCCTCACCCCCCCCACCTGTCTCCTCTCCCTCACCCTCCATCTTCCTCCCTTCCCTCACCCCTCCACCTGTCTCCCTCTCCCTCACCCTCCATCTGTCTCCAGTCCTCACCCTCCACCTGTCTCCCTCTATTACCTCCCACTATCCCTCCCATCTCACCTCTCTCCCTCATACCCTCCCCTCACTCTCCCCCTTCTTCCGTCCCTACTCTCCTTCCCCTCTCATCCCACTCTCTCCTACTCCCTACTCTCCTCTCACTCTACTGTCCCTCACCCCCTCACCCCCATCCTCCCCTCCAGTGAAACAATTCCTATAAAATGGTTGTGAGTGACGGGACAGACAGCATCACAATAGAATAACAAGTACGTTGTTATTTATGCATCACTCTGAACACTTCCATTACATCTCAATACCCCCGAGGTTTGTTTATATTCAGGCCGTTTTGACCTCTATAGCATACATTAGTGGAGATAATTCCCCCGCTGCTCTCTTAATAAAGGTAATGTGTTTACTTTTTTTTTTAAGTGGACGAATTGGCTTTTGCGTATTATTGATTTTGTTTGTGTTGGGTTGATTCATTTTGTTATTGTTAGGGAAATATGGGGTTTTGTTTTTATTATATGATTTCTCGTGATTGTTATATTCAATTGATAATATATTTATTATTATCATTACTATTATTATTATTGTTCGTAGTAGTAGTATAAAGGAAATATTAATCCTAATATTTTATTTTTTTATACATATCTGCATTTTGGCTGCGTCACACAGTCCAATTCCCGTCTTCTCTGACTTGATTGAAAAATTATTTGCCTGCGTGTCGGCTTAAGACAGTTAATATCTAATGGTCGGTCACTTTCGTTCTATTTTCATATTCATTTTCGTATCTGAATAACAAACAATAAAGCAAATTCTCTTCTCTAAATTATCCCCGCAATACACTGGCCATGTATCTGTCTGTCTGTCTATCTGTCTGTATGAACACTACCTATATAACGAGAGGTTGAGATTGGTTCGGACTAATCACGGTAATAACTTATGACACGCTTGACCTATTTTGTATCTCTGTAATCAATAGGAAGATCAAAGGTCAAGTATGTAATGCTGTAGAATATAGTTCGGGATATCTGAAAAGTTTTCTGTAATATATATAATGATACACTTACAGTGTTTCTATTATTCGTATCACTATCACCACCATAAGCATTCGCCCTTACCAAATACCTTCTTTCACACTGTCATCCTTACCACCACACTCCCTCACCACTACCACATTACTAACATCATCATCACTACCATACTATCATCACCACTATCACCACTACTACACACACACACACACACCTTTACTACTACCATACAACGATCACCACCATCACCACTACCACACACATAATTTCACCACTACTTCACACACACCTTCAACACTATAATAATAATAATAATAATAATAATAATAATAATAATAATAATAATAATAATAATAATAATAATAATAATAATAATAATAATAAAAATAATAATAATAATAATAATAATAATAATAATGGTTGCCCCTCATGCAACGAGGATGGCCGGCCCAAGGCGTGAATTTGTTTCAGATGTAGAAGCTGTCGCCAACACAATAACCACACCCTGAGTTAACGAGTTGCATGACCCAGTGTCAAGGAATAGTCTGAGAAGACCGGACAACTCGCCAACTGCACTGGCTAACCATTACCCCGGAACACGATCCGCAATTCGAGTGACATCCAGGTTCCCAATTAATGCTGGGTAGACAGAGGCAAATGGCGTAAAGAAACTTGTCCATAGTTTCACCCTGCCTGGGGATCGAACCCGGGTCCGCTCGCTTGCGAGGCTAACATGCTGACCATTCCACCACAGGTCGTCACACACACATTCACACACACACACACACACACACACACACACACACACACACACACACACACACACACGCGCGCCACTACCAGAAAGAGCTACCTGGTATCACGTGTGGGAGCCATTGATTACCTGAGGGTCAAAGGGAGCCTCACGCTACCTTAATGCTATCATAAATCCAGATCTTGTAATCTCTGTTTCCGGGTGTTGTTGTGGTGACGTGGATAAATCAACCCCGTGTGCTAGTGATAATTCAAGGTTGTGTGGTTGATAATTCTGTGACGTTAGAGGTTGTGTTTTATGATTGATTACTGTATACCGGCCTACATTTTTGATAATACCGAATTATATAAAGTGTTAATTTTAAATTTTTTACACACAGTTAAATGTGTTTTCCAGCTGATAATTCCAGCTCGTGTTCGTAATAATTCAAGGTCATGCCGTAGGCAATTTGTGGATAGTTTAGACGATGTTTTTGTAATAGTTTCTTGGATGATAATTCGGAGTTGCGCATCTGATAATTCCAGCGTGCAGTTTTAATAATTCAACGTTATATTACTGATATTTTACCTGAGGTTTCACTACTACTTTATAATTCTGGCTTGTGCTGTTGATATAATTCAGGGTTGTATATGTCTCATAGTCTGTGTAGCTTAGTTGATATATTAGGGTCATATTTTTCTTTAATAATTCCGGTTTGCGTTGCTGATGAATCATCTCAGGGTTCGTTTCTGGTTGATAATTCCGGCTTGCGTTACTGATAATTCAGATTTGGCCAGTTTGGTATAATTCTGATTCCGTGTGGCAGATAATTCTAAAATGTCTAGTATAATCACGATCCGTAAAGCTGATATTTCCGGGTAATGCTTCGGGTAAGTCATGCACTCACATTGATCATTCCGGGTCGCGTTCTCAACAGTCAAGATACGTAACTCACTCGTAAAAAATGTTGTTTGCGCAGGCGATAATACGATAATATAAGCTTATGCAGTGGCGTCTATATCCAGCTGTTGTTCTGGTGGTGAGAGTGTTGGTGATAGCGGTGGTGCTAGTGGTGATGTTGCTGGTGATAGTGTTGGTGAATGGTGAATGATGAGTAGTGGTGGTGGTGATGGTGAGGATTGTGGTGAAAATGTTGGTGGTGATTTTGTTTATTGTGGTGGTGGTAGTTGGTGATGATGGTGAAGATGGTGATGGTGGTGAACTGATGATGAGGGTGGTGGTGTTGTTGGTGTGGCGGTGGTGGTGACGGTGATGTTATAGTGGTGATGGTGATGGTAATAATAGTGAAGGTGGTTGTGGTGGTGAACTGATGGTGGTGGTGGTGGTAATGGTGGTGTGGTGGTGGTGATAGCTTTATTATTGTGGTAGTGATGGTGATTCATGGATTTAAGACCAGGTGTAGAATTTTTTTATTAATGTAATCATTACATAACGGAGTTTTGTACCTAAACAATGAGGTTTATAGTAGAATAACGGATTTTGTACTGAATTAAAGGAGTTTTTTTACTTATCTGATGAAGTTTTATGATAGAATAGGGTTTTTATCATTACGGTAGAGGGATTGTAAGCTACATAAGAAGGTTTGTGTTTACGCTGACTTACGCATAAATCTCCAACCCAGCCCTGATAACCCCCCCCCCCCTGAAACCAACCTTCGTCACCTCAACTGCACTCCTAAGTCAGTTTTAATTAGGAAAGCAAGATGATGTTATTATAGACGTAATCCCTTGTTATAAGTAATGCCTCACGGAATTGGTTTCGTGTTATTGATCATTTTAATCTTTGTCAGCCATATTGAGCGTCTGAGTGGATGATTTGTTGTCGTTCGTTACCTCGGCGTGTGCTGTTTTACGTTAAATAATTACACAAGTAGTTATATAACAGTCAACAGTCAAGCCGTGTAGTCTGTTACTGCCCCGTTATACCCAACTCCCCCCTTCTTGGCTACAGGCTCGAATATCAGGTATTAATTGCTTATGAAATTAATTAGTTCCTATCTATTCAAACACCTGTAATAGGATATAACCCTCACTTGTACTACGTCACCAGTTTTAACACAAGTGAGGAATTTAACTGACGGACAGAATATGTATTGTACTGTACTGTAGACTCGCAAACATGGTAACATGTAAGGGATATTGTCTTGACAGGTTTTCACAACAGATGGGGTTGACAGCAGGAAAGTGATGCTCCGAGTGTCACACTGTAATATTGTCACCAGACCATCACATCACACTTTACCAATAATTGTTATACATAATATGGCTGATATTTTCGGCTGTCAACTTGTGTAATAATCGTACCCTGTTTCTAGTAATTCTGTGTACCAACTGAAAGTTTTAGTCACTTCATGAAATAATTAAGTAAAACATTTATTTCGCGAAATTACAAAAAATTTCAGTCACATGGTCAAATGAGTCATTGCACAGCTTTGTTATAACATATACAGTATATGATATAGAAACAAAATATGTCATCAGTAATGATGGACCAAAAATAATCCTTTGTCAGCAAACCAACGAAAAATTCAAAATTTTGCCCCAAAAAAGAAAATGTTCAACCGTCTCATCATTTACTACACTCTAGCCTACTTCAGGAACGTCTTGTTCTTTCAGGAGACCTCATGTTGTTCCAGGAGACCGCATGTTGTTCCAGGAGACCGCATGTTGTTCCAGGAGACCTCATGTTGTTCCAGCAGACCTCATGTTGTTCCAGCTGACCTCACGTTGTTCCAGCAGACCTCATGTTGTTCCAGCAGACCTCACGTTGTTCCAGCAGACCTCATGTTGTTCCAGGAGACCTCATGTTGTTCCAGCAGACCTCATGTTGTTCCAATGTTGTTCCAGGAGACCTCATGTTGTTCCAGCAGACCTCATGTTGTTCCAGGAGACCTCATGTTGTTCCAGCAGACCTCATGTTGTTCCAGCAGACCTCATGTTGTTCCAGGAGACCTCATGTTGTTCCAGCAGACCTCATGTTGTTCCAGCAGCCCTCACGTTGTTCTAGCAGACCTCATGTTGTTCCAGCAGACCTCATGTTGTTCCAGGAGACCTCATGTTCTTCCAGGAGACCTCATGTTGTTCCAGGAGACCTCATGTTGTTCCAGGAGACCTCATGTTGTTCCAGCAGACCTCATGTTGTTCCAGCAGCCCTCACGTTGTTCTAGCAGACCTCATGTTGTTGCAGCAGACCTCATGTTGTTCCAGGAGACCTCATATCTTTCCAGGAGACCTCATGTTCTTCCAGGAGACCTCATGTTTTTCCAGAAGACCTCATGTTCTGCCAGGTGATCTCATATTTGTCAGGAAACCTCATGTACTGTGAGGAGACCTCATATTCGCCAGGAGCCCTCATGCTCCTTTAGGCGGCCTCATACCCTTCCAGGAGACGCCGGCAATATATTGCGTGTTTACCAGGCCATAAATTATTTAACCCCGAGGTAACTTCTGACAGGGGAGCAGCACTAGTGTGTTTGTGACCTCTGGCTGAGACCTCTGTTTGTTTGGTCTGCTTGTCTGTCTGTCTCTTTTGCCTTTGTCTTTCTGTGTAGTGGTCTTTTTCTCTTTGTGTAACCTCTCATCTATTAATGTGTGTTTCCCTGTCTGTCTGTAGTGCCTAGTTGTCTGCCTCTCCGTGTGTGTGTTGCTCTTATTGTCGGTATATTTGTGTTTCTGTGTCACCTTGCCTGTCTGTATGTACAGCTGTCTTTTTTATCTTTTTTTTTATTTTACTGTCTGTCTCTTTGAATGTTGTTAATAATCAGTCTATCTTTCTTCGATTGCATATTCTATTCCCCCCCTTTCTCTCTCTCTCTGTCTCTCTCCTTTTCTCTCTCTCTCCTTTTCTCTTTCATTCATTAACTCTGTAATCTTACATCAAATATACTTAGTTCTTAGTCAACATTTGTTTTTCTCATTCTATTTATACAATACTGTCTGTCTGTCTGTCTATCTTTATTTACCTGTCTGTGTCTATCTTTATTCATCTGTCTGTGTCTATCTTTATTTATTTGACTGTTTCTATCTATATTTCTCTACCTGTATTTTTGTCTGCCTATCTATTTGTCTCTGCCTATGAATCTGTGTCTGTCTATTTATCTATCTGTCTCTCTCTCTGTGTGTGTCTATGTGTGTGTGTGTCTCTCCATCGTAAAAATACAAGGTTTAAACAGTTTACATGTAATATTCCCCAATTTTTATTCCTGCCTTCCACCCGTGACTTTTATTACTCAGTTCCTCCTGCGGGAAGCGTGTTGTGTTGCCTCAGTCTTGCGAAACTCAGTGAATATTGTAAAATACTTAGATACCTAATCTCTCTGCCAAAAATATTTCATCATCATCATCATCATCATCATCATATCCCCCACCACCATCATCATCATCGGTATCATCATCGTCATCATCAGCATCATTATCATCTCCACCACCACCACCACCACTACCATCATCATCATCATCATCATCATTATCATCATCATAATCATCATCATCATCATCACAGCTGTAAGAAAGTTTCTCATATACTCTCACAGTTTTCACTTACTAATAGTGTTTCAGTCACTGTTGGGGCTTCATAAATATATTTGTGTGTTTTTTTGTGTTTGTTTTTTAACTATTCTCTACAGTCCTTTGTGAAGGCATTAATTAGCTTCAAGTTTATAAAATAATTAAATGCATTATACTGGCTGCTGGAGACCTCAGTGCTTCTCCTCAGTGAAGGAACTATGACAGTAAGAGAGAGAGAGAGAGAGAGAGAGAGAGAGAGAGAGAGAGAGAGAGAGAGAGAGAGAGAGAGAGAGAGAGAGAGAGAGAGAGAGAGAGAGAGAGAGAGAGAGAGAGAGAGAGAGAGCTGGTAGATCCTAGCCATAAATCACATAAGCTGAAGGGTAACTTGTACAGGACAGTGTTCACTCCCACACATGACAGTTGTTTGGTATTTTAAGACTTGTCAACAAAAGGTGTGTTGGTGCGTGCTAGTACTGAAGGTTTTATTGTTCACTTTGGAACACTGATCATCTTTAGTCTTTTCTTTCTGTCTTTATATATATATATATATATATATATATATATATATATATATATATATATATATATATATATATATATATATATATATATATATACACGGTTATCAAAGAGAGAAGCTTTTTGAAGATTCCTTCTACTGCACAATTCACAAAATTTTCTTCTATCCTGCACCGTTCGCGAGAAGGAACCTTCTGTTGATCCATGTAGAAAATACTATTGGACAGCGTTCGAGGACGGAAACTATTTTACATTCCCTTTTTCCCCATCTGGAGAGGAAGAGCCAACCTAACCTCCCACACAGCGTTCTTGGTTCTAAAACTCCTTCCGGGTATCTTATTTCCCGACTTCAAAAACAAAATCTTCGATCCTATTCAGGCAGAGTTCGTGAGCGGAATCCACGTCACTGTTATTTACATCCAGAATACACAGGAATCACTCCAAAACTGGAAAGAGCAAAACATCACTAGATTTCCCATTACCGGCTAAAAGGTATGGTAAACAGGCCTGCTTAATCCGATCATGCTTTCAGCCTTTGAGTTTACGAGGGAGAGGAGAGGCTAGGGGAGGGAGGCGGTAAGGTACATGTCACAAAACATCTGACCATTACCAGTGTACGATAGACATGATGCTGAATTCTGATTGGCCGACAGACGTTATATCAGGAACAAGAAATTAGACACAAAATACCTGCCGCCCTTACCAACACAAACAAAAAAGTAGATACAACACTGAATTCCACTTGGCTAACAGACGCTGTGTGAGAGACTGAGGGCATCAGCCTTCACTACAGCGGCGAACATTATCTTGATGTTAATTAGTCTTCAGTGTATTTCTGTCTGGATGTTTATACGTTTAGTTCTGGTGACAGTGAAGATAATATAATTACCACTAAGAAAATATCAATTGTCGGGTGGTCGCTTACCATTATGTTTTATCTATCAATGTTTACCTATTTACTCCATTGTATTTCAGAGACCCAGACCTAGCGGGTCAGGTAAGTGTCCAGGTTGGATCGTAATGTTTCCCTACACGACTTGGAAGACAATTAATGTGAGATCTACACAGGTACGACACGCTCCAAAAAGTATCTATACAAGTTTGTGCAGGACAATATGACACCATGGACGAAGAATCTTGAGAACTCTACCGAGACAACAGGAGTCGCAGTGTTCACTTTGAAATTCATTGGACTCCTCCGAAAGATATTTTGGGGGTTGTATTTTTTTTGTCTTCTTACAGGGATTAGCTCACCCGGGCACAAGTCACTGACCCACATCGGGGCCTGGGGGGGGGGGGGGGAAAATACAACAACAACAACAACAACAATAATAATAATAATAATAATAATAATAATAATAATAATAATAATAATAATAATAATAATAATAATAATAATAATAATAATAATAATAATAAAGAACTATAAAGAAATACAAAAATGAAAAAGTGAGAAACGATATATGTATGTTGTGTTGTCAATAGTAAGAGAAACAATTGAGACCCTGCAATTGTGTGTAAATGAGGCAGAAAGTCAGATCATCAACCTGGGACTTGGTCACAATTTTCGTGATGCCATATGGCAGCAGGGTCTACCATCATCCAACGCATTATGCTTCCAATATCTTCCCAGGCGGCAGAAGTACCTCCCTGTTTGATAGCTGCCTACTACCTACTAACTATATGGCACCTTCCCCATAACACCTACCTACAATATCTTTCCTACACTGACACCAAGGAGGAAGATACACTAACCTTCAGGGACCGTAAGGAGACACAGCTAAACAGGATTCTTGACTATGAATAAAGTCTCTACTAAAGAGGATCAGGTCGTAGGATGGTGGTACATGTTAAATTATTGAGTGATCTGGGCTGTAAATTAGTTGAAAGTGACGGAGACTCCAGAGCATCCAGTTGTGTCTTTCAGCGCCTCAGAATAATGAAAATTAAATGAAGGAATGGAAAATAACGAAGTGTCTCAAACAAGCCAACAAGTGAGACAGAATAAGGCCATGACTGAGGGTGGCAAGACGTGTGAGGATATAACTGAGGGTGGCAGGTGTGAGAACATGACTAAGGGTGGCAGGAGGAGAGAGGACATGACTGAGGGTGGCAGGAGGAGTAAGGCCATGACTGAGGGTGGTAGGAGGAGTGAGGACATGACTGAGGGTGGCAGGAGGTGTGAAGACATCTAGCAGGAGGGTCACGCAGTCTGGGAGGTGTAGTCACTCCTAGGGAGACCAATAATGTTGACCTGTTAGCTGATACCATAAAAAGGAGGAGAAAAATGAACAAGGTTTCTTACGGTAGAGTGAACACAATACCTGGCAGTAATAAAAGAGTCACCTTACAACAATGGTGCGGTATTGTTACACTCCTGTGAAAATATGTAATAAAGAAGACTTATAACACTATACATTAATTAACTTCTTACTCAATGGTATTTTTTTAGTAAAAAATACCAACATATTTGTACATATATATATATATATATATATATATATATATATATATATATATATATATATATATATATATATATATATATATATATATATATATATATGACAAAAACGTTGGCCACGGGAGAAGGTTTTAAGGTTTTCGTGACCAACACCAAACTTCCTTGACAACAGATTTGAGGAGAACTCAGTGTCGTCGCTGTGTCGCGGTGTTTAAAACTGCAAAGGAGAGATCACGTGAGCTTCCAGGTGGGGGAGTGGATGGAAGAGAAGGGGAGGGGGGATAGGGGAGTGTAGGGAAGAGAAGGGGAGGGGGGATAGGGGAGTGTAGGGAAGAGAAGGGGAGGGGGGATAGGGGAGTGTAGGAAAAATAGGCGGGGATTCCGTGTCGCGATCGGAACGCTATGTGCGGGAGTGAGGCGCTGGACTCTCCCTGGTGGTCGCCTCAAGAACTACAGTGACGATTGATCTCTGTCACGTCCGTCCTCCTCCAACACCTCCACTTTGTGTTTACTCGCAGCCCCACGTGATGGATGGACCCCAGGTCGATCATTTCTAGTTTTTACGGCAAAATTTCATTGTGTTGTCGTGTGACTGAATCTAAGATAGAATTTCCTCACCTCACTTTTTTGGGTCGCCTACGGCCAGAAACACAATATCACATCAACAATATCAATAACACCAGTATGCAAATTTTAACACAGTGGGCTAGGAACTGTTCCCAAATTATATTCCTTTTTCTTCATTTAACACCAGACGAATGAACTCTACTGCAGGAGGTCATATTCTTTCCCAGGTTATGACTATCAACAACCAGCTGTTTGATGGTCAATAATAGCAGCTGTCTCCATCATCACTACGGGTTTAATAGTCATGCCCTTATGCTGTTGTTTTTCTTTCTTCTTTTATTTTTTCTGTCATCCTCTGTGGACTGGGCGATAATATGTATTTATTGTTTTGGGGGGGACTTAAGGAAAGACAGAGATGACTGATAAAAACACACACACACACACACACACACACACACACACACACACACACACACACACACACACACACACACACATAGAAACACAAAAATACGCAACCACAACAATACACAAATACAAAAGGAACAAACACGCAAGCAAACACACACACTAGCATCTAACAATCACAATCCCGTGTACTGACAATAACAACATCCTATAACAACCGTACTAACGATGGCAAGAGCTCCTAACAACCAGGCTTCCTATACTAACAAAAACAACAGCTCCTAACAAACGCATTAACAAACACTAACACACAGTAAACAGCTTAACCTCAACAGCCAGCTTTACTTGACCTCAAATTCACCTGTGATTTTAGTCATGGCAATTAACCTGTACCTGAAGTGGAGGGGATAGATAGACAGAGATAAAAAGAGAAAAACAGAAATACAGAGATAGAAACAAACAGACAGATAGTGAGATATAACAGAGAGCAAAAGAAAGAGAGATACAGAGAGGGATAGAGAGAAAAACACACAGAGATACAGAGAGAAAAAATAAATAGAGACAGAGAAAACGATAGAGATACAGAGAGAAACAGAAATACAGAAAGACGGGCAGAGAGAGAGAGAGAGAGAGAGAGAGAGAGAGAGAGAGAGAGAGAGAGAGAGAGAGAGAGAGAGAGAGAGAGAGAGAGAGAGAGAGAGAGAGAGAGAGAGAGAGAGAGAGAGAGATCCTCGTCAAAAACAAGAATAAAAAAATGACAGAAAACCGGAGAAAAACTAATGCAAAGAAAGAAAACAAAAGGAGAAAGAGAGAGACACCACTCCCTTCTTAACAAAACATAACGAAATAGAAGGCAGGCAGACAGACAGACAGACAGACAGACAGACAGAGACAGAGAGATATGATCCTCCCATATAACCAAGCAAGAACGACTTATACTCAAAGTCAGATAGTCACGTTAATTGTCGCCATCTATTTAAAGGAATAAATAATGTTAAACTTCCTCTTGAAATCTTTTGCTAAGGGTTTCAGATCCTACGTTGGTTTTGTATTGAGTGTACTGTGTTAATTCAATGTCCGCCTCTACTAACTTGACTGATATATACTAGAATATGCAAGTAAATCACTGTAGCAAGGTGATCTAAACAAACACATGCTTTCAGACGAAATACTTGAGAAGGCTCTCCTCTACTGTATATATTAGCCTTCTCAAGTATTTCTCTTTAGTCTGTACTCACCCCTGAAGATGTGAATTACACGAAAGCGCTTGGGAATTTCGTGTTTTCTTGTTTACTTGTGGTTATCAGCATATACTAGAACGTGTGTGTGTGTGTGTGTGTGTGTGTGTGTGTGTGTGTGTGTGTACAGTTTCTTGCGGAATAGACAAAAGAATAATTTGTTTATTTTCTTTTGTTTTTGTCATTCATTCTTTATATATTCATTTTCATACACGATGGAATATAAAAACATTTCCTTTTGTATTTTACGTTGTGGTGAGAACTACTCAATAAGTAAGGTTAGGTTAGGTTAGGTTAGGTTAGATTAGGTTAGGTTAGAATAGGTTAGGGTAGATTAGGTTAGATTAGGTTAGATTAGGTTAGGTTAGGTTAGATTAGGTTAGGTTAGAATAGGTTAGGTTAGGTTAGGTTAGCATTATTGTGGTTAAAAGTAAACATGAAAAAACTGGGGTGTCTAATTCTCAGGTGATCTCATGACGTTTCTTTAAAAGTTGAACAAGCAGACAATCCCACACAAAGTCATACCCACGCGACTCAGCTGTCCATCACCCCGTAAAATGTGCTCCCTTGACGTGTGGGTCCTCCCTCAACACAGAGTTACAAGGAGTGATAATTGAGGTGGTTATGGTGATACGGACAGCCTCTAACACCCCTGCTGCTGCTGCTCTTTCTTCTGAGATTTATAGAACAAAATCCAGTGTTTAGGAGGCATGTGAAGTCTCAATTCCCCCCTTCCCCTCCCCCTCCATCCCCCCCTTCCCTTCCACCACCCCCTTCCCCTCCCCTTCCCCTCCCCCTTCCTCTTCCCCTCCACCTTCCCCTTCCCCCCTCCTAAAATTCCTGTGTGACATATGGCTGGATCGTTGAATGTTGCGAGGTGGGGTGTGGAAAGGGGGGAAGGGAAGAGGGTTGTGCTCCTCCCCTTAACCCCTTGCCCCCAAAGGTCAAAGGAGGTGAGGAGGAGGGTTGAGGTGCTAGCTTGCATTTGTTAAGGGGGGGGGGGAGAGCTGTATTTCCCTTGACACTCTGGCCTGAAAGTTAGAAGGGGTGAGGGGAGGTAAGGGTTGGAATTGATCAAATTAGATGGCAGAATGTATATATGTATCCACGTTTTCATTGTGGATCTACATGAAGTATATATGTATGTATGTATGTATGTATGTATGTATGTATGTATGTATGTATCATTTTCTCGGGGATCACATGATATAACAGAAAGACCAATGAACAACTGAAATATCATAGTTTAAATTAAAAAAAAAAAGTTCCACGTAAATATCTCAATATAGTTACATCTTAACAAAATATAATTCAAAGAAAATCAATCGTAAAAAAAAAATGAAAATTATTTGTCATATTAAGAGGAAAATTAAACCCAACGTAAAAAAAGTAATTGTAAGAGTTTTTGAAAGTTAAACACTATAAGGTATATTTATTTTCCAAGTCAGGGAAATATTCAATTACCTATAATATATAGGTTTCTTTTTTTTCCCGTTGGTACTCGTAAGTTAAGTTAGTTTATATTTGGTTTAATTAGGTTAGATTAGGTTAGGTTAGGTTATGTATGTTATGTAGGTTAGGTTAGGTTAGGTTAGGTTAGGTTAGGTTAGGTTAGGTTAGGTCCCCGGGGATAACAGTAGGTTATCTTTTACGGAACCTGAATAAAACATGTCGGACCTGCGAGGTGGTCTATGAATAACTTAAGACAATGGTGAGACGCGTGACTCATACTGCTGCTGGTGGTATCACATGTTTTTGTGCTTGTGGAAGGTCGAGAGAGAGAGAGATAGTGAGAGAAAGAGACATATGGTGAGAGAGATATAGTGAGAGAGAGTAAAACAGATAAAGTGAGAGAAATAGATAGTGAGAGAGAGAGATATGGTGAGAGAGATATAAAGTGAGAGAAAAAGAGATAGTGAGAGATAGAGAGATTGGTGAGAGAGATATAGTGCGAGAGAGAGAGATAAAGTGAGAGAAAAGGAGAGTGAGAAAGAGAGAAATAAAGTGATAGTGAGAGAGATAAAGTGAGAAAAAAGATAATATAAGAGAACGAGAGAGAAAGAGAGAGAAAGAAAGAGAAAGAGAGTGAGAGAAAAAATGAGAGATATAAGTCAAGTAAAAGAGGGTGAAAGAGAGACACACAGACGGAGAGATAAACACTTAGACAGACAAACAGAGATAAGATCAGAGGTCGAGAAAGAGGAAGAGAGGGAGAGGAAGAAACAGAAAAGAATGAGACAGACCAAAAGAGAAAAACAGAAAGAATAGAAAGATACACAGATAAAAACGCAGAGTGGTAGATAATGGAAAACAATGACAACTGTAGAGAGAGAGAGAGAGAGAGAGAGAGAGAGAGAGAGAGAGACCTTTGGATGTCTCTATTTATATGTACAGCGACGAGAGTTGTTGCAAACCCTCAAGACCTGCAACATGCAAGGCAAGATAATCTGCTGCTGTCCTTCTAATACACTTCACTGTGTTACCTTTGGTTACCGACTGAAAAAAATAAAATATAGATGTATGTGTGTGTGTGTGTGTGTGTGTGTGTGTGTGTGTGTGTACAGATAGATAGATAGATAGATAGATTTTCTTCTCAGCCAACCAACATATACTTTAGTTCTTAAAGTTTCAAAACACTGTATGCATTTTTGAGAGGTTGGTCGTGTGTGTGTTGGCGGCAAGAGAACCTGAGGAAAACTCTGGGTACTTAAGAGTTTGTAAGTCTTGTCGCCAGAGTCGTGTGTATGTGTGTGTGTGTGTGTGTGTGTGTGTGTGTGTGTGTAGTGTATGGATGATTGTCACCCTATATATAATCCGTAATTCTAAATCAGTGTGACGTGACCAACAGACGTCAACAGTCCTCAACACTCCCGCCACGAAACGAAAATTGTTCCCTGTTTATTTCACTTTTCCCCTGAATTTTCGAGTCGCTGTGTTGTTCCAGTCAAGTTGTGTGAAAGGCAAAAAAGTTAAGCTGCAGAAATGGAGCGATCAATCACAGCCTACCACATTCCTAGCCACATACTACTTCTATACACTACTACACATCAACCACACACCATCACACTTTAATATACATCTACCACACACGACCATCACACATATACCACACACAACCACACATCTACCACACACAACCACACATTACTACACATTTACCACACACACCACAGACACACACCAACAAATCTACCACACATACTAAACACCTACCAAACACTACTACCACATACCACATACTATACCACATGTTATCCAATACTATCACATACCTACCTAAGACTAGCACACAATTTCATGATGATAACAAATACCTTGATATTAATATACAGAACGAAGGAAACTACAGACATATTAAAAGTTTGAGAGTATTATTAAATTCTACTCTCCTTCCCTCCCTCAACCTTCACCTCCTTCCCTCCCTCCCTCAGTCCATTACCTGTCACTTTGTTAAATTAATCTAATTTGGACACATCAAACCGCATATTGTTACCCAGGATGAAGGATAATATAGGGGAGTTAGTGTGTTATTGAGTTATTTTTGTATTGATTTAATTATTGGGTGAAATGTTACAGGTATAGTTAATAAATTACTGAAATAAATCAATTGTAATTCAGAGATTTATAGTGACACGTGTTCTTTATTTACATATGTGACGTCACGGATTTAAATATGTCTTATACTTGAATAATATAATGATAAAAGGTGAATTAAGGAAAGTAAGAAAGAGAAATGAATGTAAATGCAGGAGAACAAGTAAGTGGGATAGTAAACGAGAGAAACAGAGAGAGACAATAAAAGAAAAGAATGTTAAACGAAGACAGAAGGGAGACAACAATATATTAGCATGATTAGCTGAATCACAAAAGGAAACAGCAAATATTGCAAATTGAAACACACACGCACACACACACACACACACACACACACACACACACACACACACACACAATACCATTCACAAATTCCCGTATAATACAAGAAATAAAAACTTCCACGAAATAACTAATGAATATCGGATAATGTCGAGTTGGCACCGCCTCCCTAAGCTGACTGACTGGCGCCTGCTATTGGCTACAACAACGAGCCAATCACCGACGACAGAACCACCAGAAGGAAAGACAAGACCGCCTTAAATAAGTCCTGAACGGCGCCGTGGTCACTAGTAATGAAGCAATATACTCATGGTGACAACCCGATCACCACACTTTGGGTTTTAATGTCAGTAATCATTTCCCATTCTCTGACTCGACGACGGAGAGGTGGTGGTGGGTGCGTGGTTGCGTGCGGTCAGTGCTACACATCCGCATCGACTGACTTTAACACACGAAGAGCCCAACTATTTATAATGATCCTAGACCTTCCTGGAAGAACGAAAAAATAAATAAATAACAAAAGGGGTTCAGGGAGATGTATGGTAATGGTATGGTAGTGAGGTGGTTTACTACAAGCTGTGTATGGTGGTGGTATGGTAGTGGTGTGGTTATTGTTAACTGTGTATGGTGGTGGTATGGTAGTGGTGTGGTTACTACGGTATGGTAGGGAAATGACTACTGCTAGTTATATATATATAGTAAAAAATATGGCGATTAATAGCAATATATGGTGATGGGACGATAAAAGGAAATGAGGAAATGAGAGAGAGAGAGAGAGAGAGAGAGAGAGAGAGAGAGAGAGAGAGAGAGAGGGGTGGCTAGGAGAAGGAAGGCGAGAAGAAAGGAAAGGAGGGAGGAACGAGGAAGAGGGAAGGAAGGAGGAAGAGGGAAGGAAGGAGGAGGAGGGAATAAGGGAGGGAGAAAACAAGAGGGTAGGTCAAGAACTATAAATTGTATTGATTTTACACTGTGACTCTCCCGTTTGCCTCTGCTTTTCGTCTGTCTGTCTGTCTGTCTGTCAAAAGTTTAAATTTATATATTCAAATATTTACGTATTTGTCTATCCATCCATTCATCTATCTGTCTATCAATATATCTCATTTTGTCCTCTCGCCATCTATCTACCTATTTATCTATCCATCTATCTGCTTATTAATATAATTTTCTTTGTGATCATGACCGTATTCACTCATCTACACATCTACTGATTTACCTCTCTCTCTCTCTCTCTCTCTCTCTCTCTCTCTATTCCCAATCTTTGTAAAGACTTTTATGTTATTATTATTTCCTTCTTTTTCTTCTGCTTCTCTTCCTGTCGTCGCCCTCCTCCTCCTCCTCCTCCTCCCTCCTCCTCCTCCTCCTCCTCCTCCTCCTCCTCCCCTCCTCCCTCATCTTCCCCCTCCCTCCTCCTCCTCCTCCTCCCTCCCCTCATCTTCCTCCTCCTCCTCCTCCTCCTTCTTCTTTATGTCTCACATCCACTCATTCTCCAAAGGTCTCTGATGAAAAGTTAATACATAGCATTATCTTGCCTCTGGAGTACCGAGTAAAGGACAGAGAAATAGTTAATAGAGATAAAAGAGAAGTAAGAAACAAGACAGGAATTATAGACATAGGCAATGACAGACACAGACATATATAAGAATAAGAGAGAAAATAAATAGATATATACAGGAATAAAAGAGAAAAGAGACAGATATATATAAAAATAAAATATATAAGACAGACATGACAGACATACAGACATGACAGACACACACACATGACAGACACACACACATGACAGACACACACATGACAGACACACACACACATGACAGACACACACACACATGACAGAACGACAAATAAAATCGACGAGATACCGACATAACACAACACAAAAATGAGATAAAATAACATACAAAATTAAAATCGACGTCAAGCGAAAGAATATGATGTGAAGTGACATAAAAGTGTTGGAAAATGAATCTGAGAAAAAACCTAAAAAGAAAATGATAACATATGAATACAAAAAAAGTAAAATAAATAAAACAATAAAAACGACCTAAAATCGATATTAAACAAAACCACCGTCATAAAAACGACCTAAAATCGATATCAACAAAAGAACGAAACATAAAAACGACCTAAAATCGATATTAAACAAAAGAACCAACATATTAAACGAGATAAAACGAACCAAAATCACAGAAAAACAAACAAACACATCAGATCAAAATAAAACGAAAACAAACATAAAACGAAACAAAAACGATGAAAATTAATATAAATAAAATAAAACAAGAACAAATACACATAATACAGACATAGACGTACCATAATAGACATTACCATAACAGACGTACCATAACAGACGTACCATAACAGACGTACCATAATAGACGTACCATAACAGACGTACCATAATAGACGTGTACCATAACAGACATTACCATAACAGACGGCGCATAGCAGGGCGTACCATAACAGATGTACCATAATAAGACGTACCATAACAGACGTACCGCAATAGACGTACCATGATAGATGTATACCATAACAGACGTACCATAATAGACGTACCGATAGATGTACCATAACAGACGTACCATAATAGACGTACCATAACAGATGTACCATAACAGACGTACCATAACAGACGTACCATAACAGACGTACCATAACAGACGTACCACAGACGTACCATAACAGACGTACCATAACAGACGTACCGCAAGACGTACCATAATAGACGTACCATAACAGACGTACCATAACAGACGTACCATAACAGACGTACCATAATAGACGTACCATAACAGACGTACCATAACAGACGTACCATGATAGATGTACCATAACAGACGTACCATAACAGACGTACCATAACAGACGTACCATGATAGATGTACCATAACAGACGTACCATAACAGACGTACCATAACAGCCGTACCATAACAGACGTACCATAACAGACGTACCATAACAGACGTACCATAACAGACAGACACACCTACCAGAAATACCTAAAATACATGCTAATAGACAAAATAACAGACATACGTACCAAATAGACATACTTAACATAAACGCTAACAGACAGACGTGACAGAAAGACATAAGAGGCAGGCCTGGGTTAATTAATATCTTAACTCAAGGCAGAGGGAGATCAAACACTCACTAATTGCTTGTGTCTACATGAGTGTACGTTTCTCAGGCGCCGAGGATATACATACATGTGTACGTGTCTCCTCATGCTTAATTCTTGGTTAATTGTGGAATGGTTTGATGTAGACGGCGGCCTGTAGTGTATGTATGTGTGTGTGTGTGTGTGTGTGTTTACTACATATACAAGAATAACATAAAAGTAGTCTACAAAAAAAGTTGGACTACCACGAACAGGAGGAAGAGAACAAAGGAGAAACAACAATACAGGGTAGACAAAAACACGTAATATAACACAGAACTAGAGACTAAAAGTAACACAAACATAAATCTGTAGAAAAAATGTAACAATACTGTAGAGAACAATGGACTATATAGGTAAAAGTACATATAGATGAACACCACAGAGGGAGAGAACACAGAAATAGACCATCAGTGCTGCCGATATCGTAAATAAAAACACTACAATATTTTTAGTCAGATCGTTGTGGTTTATAATAAAGAGAATGACGGAGGGAGGAGGAAGAGAGAAGAGGTGGTCAGTGCCAACAAATGTATGATACAATAGAATAAATAAATATATGATATACGTGGCCAATAAAACCACTAAACTGGTTAACAGGATTAAAGGAAACACTTTATTTCCTCACTGTAATAAAGTTAACTAATCTTCACGATGTTATTAATGAGAGATGTCCAGCCTTAACTTGGGAGGGGAGTTAGACACCTCCGTAATGTTCTTGGATTTAGACTTAAGAGACTTCACGTTCATATGCTAGGAATTAACCTTAAGCCTACGAGTTCATTTGTTACGAATTTTATATTTGGAATTGGACTTAATTCGTGTAAAGCGGATGGACTTATGCTTTTACAATATTCTGTTTTCTGGAATTGGACTTAGAAATTCTAGTTAAAAAACTTTGGGTTTAGACGTAAAAAGAAACATTAAAATGTCTGAAATTTCCTTTAATGCCTCAAAGAAGTGAAAAGAATTTAGTTATATTTTTTCAATTAAACTTTCTGTAAAGTTTGTAACAATTTGACTTTTTGACTAAGAGACGCTTGACAAGTTATCATGAAACTCTATCCTTGTATATGTGTAAAATATATATCCACACACACACACACACACACACACACACACACAAAATAAATAACTAAATAAATAAATAAATAAATAAATAAATACAAAATAGTCTAGAGTAAGTTCTAGACTATTCACACATCAGTAGCTAACGGGTTGAGAAAATTCACACCCTCTTCCTCTTCCTATTTACAAACGTCTCTCTCTCTCTCTCTCTCTCTCTCTCTCTCTCTCTCTCTCTCTCTCTCTCTCTCTCTCTCTCTCTCTCTCTCTCTCTCTCTTAAGATTTTAAAGAAATTCAAGCTAACTTAAGATCGTTCCAAAGATTTGAATTTTTCCTGAGGGAAGGAAATTCTGCAGTTACCACCCTGGTTTGGCTGTGAGAAACGGCGAGCTGAATCGATGAAGTTGGTCTTTCTCATCGTCGGGTTTATTTCGCAAGCCATTCACGGGGTCACTTGTGTTCAGCGCTCTCCATACTGATATTATTATTAATATTGTTATTATTATTATTATTATTATTATTATTATTATTATTATTATTATTATTATTATTATTATTATTATTATTATTATTATTATTATTATTATTATTATAATTTTCCGAGAGAAAAATATATTGTGGCTGTAATTTGTATTTTACGAGAATGGAATAGGGTGGAAGGGAGGGGAAAGAAAGATTGGAAGGAGGTCGAAAGAAGTGTGGAGGGGGAGAGGGGGGAGGAGGAGGGAGAACAAAGAGGGAGAGAAGGGGGAAGGAGGAAGGAAGGGGGATGGACGAAGGTGTTCTCTACCATTTTTGTTTCCGGACTCTATCTGTCTATTTGTATATAAGAACATATGTATCTCTCTCTCTCTCATTCTCTGTCTGTCTGTAAACATCAGCTCCCCACACTTATATTTCCACCAATCCTCTCACATATATTGTTCCCCATCACAGTAGTGGGCCGTCGTGTGCTGGCGCTCTCCTAATCGCACAAACAAGGAAAAATTAATGGAGTTTAAATTGGTAAACAACATTACCTGTAAAACTATCAACAATTCCCCCTTAGATTACAGATTTAACAAATATTTAATTTTCTGAAACACGTCGATCCCCCCAATGCCTTTTAAATATAGGAATTGTGTGTGTGTGTGTAATTTATGTTAAGAGTAATATTTGTTTATTAATTAATGCGCCAGAAAGTACAATAAATTCGTAAATTCAACAATAATAAAAATAATAATAATAATAATAATAATAATAATAATAATAATAATAATAATAATAATAATAATAATAATAATAATAATAATAATAAAAATAATAATAATAATAATAATAATAATAATAATAATAATAATAATAATAATAATAATAATAATAATAATAATAATAATAATAATTCGAGAGTAAAAAACAGCGTGTTATCAGGGATTAATTTACAGTTCATAATTACATTGGATGGAAAGCTGTTTACCATTTGAAAAAAGTCAGAGCTTAAAACCTTCTGCAATGTTGCATTATAATTATAACAAGAAATGTAAATAATAAAATTGTGTAACGCTGAATTTCTCTCTTTGTATAATTTGTCTTATTAATCTACCCTTTTCCTCTATTTCTTTCTATTTATCTCTTCATTCATTAATCTATCTATTTTTCTTTCTGTTCTTTCTCTGTCCCTCTCTATTCTTTTAAACCAACATGCATAGGTCGATGTACTCTCGTAACTTTAACATAGGAATTTTCAGCATTCAATTTTACATAATGTTTTAATTCAGTCATTTATAATCCTTCTCTCATCACCAGTTACGAGAAATTTATACTCATTTTGAATCTTCGTGAATCTGTTTTGTCTTAGGTTGAGTGAGTCATTAAATACGTCAAAAACATAAGATTGTGGCAGTTCCCTAAGTCTTTTTTTTTTTATTCTGCAAAAACCTTACAGATTCCGTCTTTCATTTTGAGTTATTACTGAGTTATTTACCAACGTTGTATCACTTCCAATTAAGGATGAAATCTTAAAATATAGACTTTTGATGAATCTATGTCTCAGCGTTCGGTATATATTGTCAGCTGCATTCTCACGTTTCCAATTAGAACATAAGAACATAAGAACATAAGAAAGTAGGATACTGCAGGAGGCCGACTGGCCCATACACGGCAGATCCCTTTCACACCCATCCCAGCACTTCCATGTGCCTATCCAACTTCGTCTTGAAGCTCCCTAGCGTCCCCGATCCTACTATAGCACTCGGTAGTCTATTCCACATATCCACAACTCTATTACCAAACCAGTGCTTGCCTATATCCTTTCTGAATCGGAATTTATCTAATTTAAAGCCATTTGTTCTAGTTATTTCGTTATTACTGAGCTTCAGAACATCTTCCATTTTACCCTTGTTAATCCCACTTACCCACTTGAACACCTCTATCATATCTCCCCTAACTCTACGCCTCTCTAATGAATGCAAGCCTAAGCTTTTCAGTCTTTCTTCATATGGAAGGTTTCTAATATTATGGATCATTTTTGTCATTCTTCTTTGTACTCTCTCCAAAGAATCTATGTCCATTCTATAATAAGGACACCAGAATTGAACCGCATAATCCATGTGTGGCCTCACTAATGCTAGGTAAAGTTTCAAGATAACGTCAGCAGTTCTGTTACTCACACTCCTAGATATGAACCCAAGAATCCTGTTTGCCTTGTTGCGAACGCTAATACATTGTTTTTCTAGGTTTCAAGTCGTTGCTAACAAATACACCTAGATCTTTTCACAAACTGAGTTTTCTATTTCCGTGTTACCTAGTTATACTTAACGTTTGTATTCGTCTTCCTATCTGTAGTACCTTGCATTTATCAGTATTAAAATTCATTTGCCAGTCTACTGACCACTCATGTAAGGTATCTAGATCTCTTTGAAGGTGTTCAAAGTCACTGTCTGAATTTATCACTCTCCCCATTTTGGTATCATCTGCAAATTTACTAATCCTACTAGTTATGCCTAAATCAAGATCATTAATGAATATAACAAACAGCAGAGGGCCTAATACAGATCCCTGGGGGACAAATATATTCCAAGAAAAGTTAATAGCACCTGTCATTGTGTTGGAGCTTAGGAGAATAAGATACATGTATTGGTCTCACATCATAGACATCTGATGGCTTCGTTGTTTACCTAACGCTCAGTTCAACTTGTCACAAATTATTTCCTTCATCCCAGAGCTACAGATGAGAATTACAAATCAACCCACCTCTCCCTTACTCCCCCCCACCCCTCCTTTTTCTTCTTCTCTCCTCTCCCCCACCCCCCCTCCTTTTCCTTCCATCCTCCCTCCCTCCTTTCCACTCCCTCCGTCCCATGAATCAACCAGTATGAACTCTGCTCAGAATTGCAAATAACAAGGTGGGGTCGCGTGTGTTCTCGAGCCTCGGTGGAGGTTTCGAACAATTGATTTCAGGTGACATGATCCAGTTGAAGGTAACCCTTTTAACGCCGTTGAGGGAGCCAGGAAGGTAGGTAATGAGGGTGGGGGGGGGTAAGGAGGAGGGGGATGATGAGGAGGAGAAGGAGAAGGACGATGATGATGTGGAGGAGGAGGAGGAAGGAAAGGAAAGATGTTGAATGATGATGATGATGATGTGGAAACAGAAGGGAAGAGAAAGGACAGGGTGGATGATGATGATGATGATGATGATGATGATGATGATGATGATGATGATGATGATGATGGGGAGATGAAGGAAAGGAAGGAAGAGGACGGAAAGGAAAGAAAAGGAGAGGTAATACGTGGAGAAGAAACGCTGAAGCGTCAAAAGGTGATTATGATGATGGAGAGTCAGGAAGAGAGAAAGAAAGATGAATTGAAACAGAGAGATTAAAAGAGAAGTATATACTTAGAGAGAGAGAGAGAGAGAGAGAGAGAGAGAGAGAGAGAGAGAGAGAGAGAGAGAGAGAGAGAGAGAGAGAGAGAGAGAGAGAGAGAGAGAGAGAGAGAGAGAGAGAGAGAGAGAGCTGAGAGGAATAATTCAAAGGGAACATTTTCTCGATCTGTGTGTGTGTGTGTGTGTGTGTGTGTTAAGCACGAAGAACACAAACACTGTATCTGAAGAGAGAGGGAGAATAAAGAGACAGTATGAGAGAGTGTGGTAAGTGGATGTTGTGTGTGTTGGGGAAACTGCAATGGCATTTATATCATGAGAAGCCACCACTCTTAAGCCATCTCCCTCACACAGGAGATAATTCACCCAAGCCACTATTCCCAAGGAGGAGACTCTCTCACCTTCTCTATATACTTCTCTCTATAAGACAAGATAAAATCAAGCCTCTATCTATCATATCTATCTATCAAATTTTTCTCTGTACCTCCATCTATTTACCCCCCCTCTCTCTCTCTCTCTCTCTCTCTCTCTCTCTCTCTCTCTCTCTCTGTCCAAACTAAGCCACGGTCTCAACCCACCTCCTCTGACTGTCAAGCCACCCCATCTCCAGCACATACAGAAGCCAACAGCCGGCTAGAACGGGCTTGACCCAGAAAATTGTTCGAAGAATATTGCCAGAACCATTTAATTCACCGACGTTACCAACACCTGCGCTGCCCCATTATACATAAAATAGTTCAGAGGACGCCCGAATTGGTAATACTGCAGGACTAATTTTGGAAATAAGATACACAATTTATTCTATACCCTTAATAATAATAATAAAATTAATAATAATAATAATAATAACCGCACTAGTAATGATAATAAAAACAATAACAATGAAAGTATCTAGACCAATTAGTTACCTGTCTAACATATCATAATACCATTTGCTTTAACTCCTGACTCTGTTGACATATTCAGTGGCAGGACAGGTGGGTTTCTAAACTCTTCAGTGGGAAAATGCTGAACCATTTAGTCATTCAATTCTGTACTGTGTGAAATATTCTTGTTTGGATATATACGATTATTGCGAGCTTTCGTAAACAGTTAACCTAACCTAACCTATTTTAACTTAAAATTGACCTAACCTAACTTAACCTAATCTAAACTTAACCTAAACTAAACTTAAACTCATCTTAACTTAACCTAACCCAGCCTAACCTAACCAAACCTAACCATCTAGTTGGGACTGATAGACGACTCCTTAATTAAAAGTGTAATCCTCAACCATCTACTGTAATAACACTCTTCTTTAGTCTAATTAATAACACTGCACCAGTTCCCAGCAGCTGACGGAGGAATGATCTTTTCAATGATTTATCTTCGCTATTTTTTTTCTTTCATCAGTTCTCTTATTATTTTCCATTAAGAGTTGGTGTTTCTTATTTTGTGTTAGATAAAAGGGAAACAGTGTTACCCTAACCTGGTAATTAGCTGCACTGTTAAAGAACTCCGAGATGATGTTACATTTGTACTCTAAACAAAACGAATGAATAATTATCAAATGCTTCATCTCTCTCTCTCTCTCTTTTATCTCCCTCTCTCTCTCGCTCTCTCCTTTATCACTGCTGAACTATAAAATATATAAATACGAAGACGTTTAGGTCGAGTGTGGCGTCGTAAAAGTTGCAAAGTTAATATCGATGTGACGTCTTGGTGGTTGTGACGTCAAGGCAACCTTGGCCTTCCGCGCCAACCACTAACAAAATTATATGGGTGGTTAAGTAAGGCAGAAGTGAGACACCCAGGAGCTCCGTTCTCACTCAGAGTTCACACACAGGGATATGTTATGTTGAGGAATGATCCAGACATCCTAAGTGACCTTGTCAACAATGAACTCGAGGGAATAACTACGCAACAACCACCATTGACATCAAACAGGACTCCCATAATAATCAAAGGACTCGACCAGTTCCAAGACCCTGTAATGCTCGAACAAGATGAGAACATTACAAGGCCAAGGCGGCTCAGAGACAAGAATGAAGTCATGGCCTGACTGGATAGGATCTGAGGACCCACCCAGGACTCTCACTGTCCTTGGTGCTTACCGTTATCTAAAGGTAGACATCTATCAGCCCCCATCCCGGAGATGTTACAAATGTCAGCGATGGGGCGATGTGGCTCGTGTCTGACCTTCTCATAGACCGTGGTGTGGCTTCTGTGCACGACCACACACAACAAAGATCTGCAGTGAGAAGATTACTGCAGGTGAAACTGTACAAAAACGCTGCATCAACTGTAAGACTGATGGAGTCCCTACAGGGCACTACAACTGCCCTCAAGCCCCCCCCCCCCCCCCCACAGCGATCAAACCCGCCACCTAGGCAGGTGTACTGCTATAGGGGGGCCACCTAACCGACAGGTACCAGCTGTTAACAACAGACCCATATGGAGTGATACAGACGCAGAGCCGCAACAGGAAGTTGCCAACGCTCCCACTGAAGACACAAGCAACGTAGTGAACACTGCCATGGAAAATGACACACAACAGCTCAAAGATCAGAACACCTCAAATGTTCAAACTGTTTCAAGCTTCCCTCACTGTAGTCCGGGAACACGTGAATGAACTTAGATACAATGCATGGGAAAAATATGTCAACAGCTTAAACAAACACCCTCCTCTTAGCAAAGCTTGGAGGGACATAAACACAATCAGGGGTAAAAACAGAAGACACGTCTCCCATCCAAACCCGCTGCAAAAATCGAATGAGCTAATAACAACGTGGGCTAATGTCTCTAGCTGTGACATGTTACCAACTAGGAATAGAGAACTCCTTGATGCGAAGGCTGGAGAGAGAAGTAATCTCATTACCTTTAGGCTGGGCAAACAACACGATGAGTGTGATGTTCCATATACTGAGTGGGAGCTTGACGCCGCCCTCGCCAGGGGTAGGTCTACTTTCCCTGGAGAGGACGGAGTCACCTACAACATCATTAGACTACTAAGGCGTGTGCCGGGCAATCCACTATTGGCATTGTACAATATGAGCCATGCTGAAGGCCAACTACCCACATCATGGACCAGCAGTATTGCTGTACCAATACCAAAGCTGGAACAGCCTGATGCTTTTCGTCCCATATCACTAACCAGCTGCCTGTGTAAAACCTTTGAGAGGAGGGTTCTTGGCAGACTCTTATATAGAATCAGAGAACACATGTCTCCCAACATAATTGGCTTCACCCATGGTAAAGGTGTACATAATTGCATCACCACTTTCCTAACTGTGCATGGGGATGATACACCACATTTCTTGACCTAAAAGCTGCATTTGATATTGCCAATAGGCAACTTATATTGTACGAATTAGCCAAAATAGATATAGGAGGTTGGCTGTTACACTGGATAAGTGGTTACCTCACCAACAGAAGGGCTGCTGCACTGTTTCAGGGTTACAAAAATGAAGTTAAAGATATGCAACTTGACACCCCCCAAAATGGGGTACTTAGTCCTACTTTGTTCAATGTTCTTATGAATGCATTATTATTGAAGTGCTGTCATTATGACTCAGCCTAACGGCAATGTAATAGAGAAAGGAGCTAGAATTAGTAACTGGGCATCCACTCTACAAACTGAACTATTTGCCATACTCACAGCCCTGAAACCTGTTGAAGACACTGCCACTGACAGCCTCATCATCACTACCTCCTTATCCTCACTACTTGCCTCTTGATACCCTGAACTCAGATTGTCACCCGCTTGTCTCTGAAACCAGACGCAATCATGTGTCTTGTTGACGGGGTTATCAAGATCAAGCTGCTGTGGATCTCCTCTCACATAGGCATCAGTCAACATGATAGAGTTGATGCCTTCGCTAAACTCGCGCCCAACACTGACACTGGTGAGTACAATCTGGGACTGTCAAACAGAACCTTAAAAACTGTAATCAGAAAAGAACTTGCTGATGAATTTGAAGCAAGTAGGCAAGTGCAAACTGTCACTAGTCAAGGTATGTACATGGAGCAAATAACAAGATCACTAAATTACAAGATATTGTAACCACTAGACTAAGGTTAAGATAAAAGTACCTCTGGCAGTATGCCCCTCAGACAGATGTGAACAAAACTATATGTAAAGTGTGTGGCCAGACATATGGCCACACACTCCAACACTACGTCTTAGACTGTGAAAAAATAGAACCTTATAGAGATAGATCCAAGCACACTGTGTATACAATGACACAGCACTTTATCTCTGGTGGCAAGATAGCTGATATACTAAGGCTGTATCCACACTCCCCCACCCACTTCATCTCATCTCTCTCTTTTATACATCCACCCACTTCCTTTCTTTTCATTTTTTACTACCTCTCCTTCTTATCTCTTCCATTCCTCCTTTTACTTTTCGCTTTCCTTTATTCCCATCTCCTTTCCTTCTTTTCCTGCATCATCTCTCCCTATCCCAGCTTTCTCTTCCACTTTATAAGCATTTTGTCATCTTCGTTTCTTCTTTTCTCCTTCTTACCCCCTTCTTCTACCTCTCCTCTGTTATCGTAAAGGCGAAATGACATCATCAAAAATTCACTAATCCTCGTATGACATTTCAAAGGATTTTACATTGTAATTTATTTATTTTTCAATTTGCAGGTGTCATGAGGAGGAAGTTGTGTCTCGCCATGTGTTCAGACTCAATATCAATACCCGAGGGATTTTTGGTGACTCACATTACTAAAAAAAAAAAAAAGAAGAGTCAAAGGGCAGGAATTAATAACGAAAGATGATAACGAGTAAATGAAATGTGAGTAGTGATGCCTGTAGAGTTATATTACAACATACTGTATATAAACCTTTGACAAATTATACCAATGAGTGTTTTTTTTATCTGCAATGGCATAATAATCTTTAGAAATGACCAAGTGAGGCTATATCAAAAGGCGACAACATTATACAGTCGTCATCGTGGATCATAAAGTCGACTGCATTTCATATATGGGATGTGAATTTCTCGTATCAACCAGACCGCTGAAAAATAATGGGAGTAAGTCAATTGTGGACGATGATATACTTTATGTAATACTTCAAATTTTTGGCGAGAACACACACACACACACACACACACACACACACACACACACACACACACACACACACACACACACACACACACTAGAACATGTCGTCTTCACCACAATAATAACACAACTATGAGTCACTCTTGATGTCTTTCTACCTCATGAAGTCTGAACCATGAGAGACAAAAAGGTTCATGTAATACGAATCAGAGCAACAAAGTAAAAAATAATTATGCTAAATAAAGTGATAAAAAGTTAGAGTTTTGTTTTATTGTGTCAAGATTCAAGGTAAACCTCAAATATTGGCGTTAATAATGAAGAGAGGAAAGGGGACGGAATGATATATGAGTGTATTGATTACTCGAGGTGAGAGAGAGAGAGAGAGAGAGATAGAGAGAGAGAGAGAGAGAGAGAGAGAGAGAGAGAGAGAGAGATAATAACTTGATTACACGTTAACTTGAGGATTGTCTAAAGTTACGACACCTTACAGCGATAACATAACTTAGATCTCACACATCATGCAAGAAGACTACAGCTCTCTTATGTCACTCGAGATGACAGTGACTTTGAAGAATTTTATGATGTTTCCTTGAGTACAGAGTCAGGATGGTTTATGTTGTAACTGGAATTTTTAACAAAAAGGAATAATAATAATAATAATAATAATAATAATAATAATAATAATAATAATAATAATAATAATAATAATAATAATAATAATAATAATAATAATAATAATAATAATAATAATGCAATAACAACAACAACAACAACAACAACAACAACAACAACAACAACACTACACAATACTCCAATTAACAAAAAATATTGGCCTAGAAATAAGTAAACTAAATCTTACTAGGATATAAACCCACCTGTGTGTATTTTATTTGTCCTTTACCAAAACACACAAAAAAACGCTAATAATTCCATATCCCAAGAGGCCTGCAAAGTTGTCCGACCACACGTGGAAAAAAGTAAGGTGTTATTACAGTAATACACCTTACTGAGTATTCTTATACTAATATTTTTATTATTTTTTCTTTGTTTTTAACTGAGTTTCTGTGGATGTTTAGAGAGAGAGAGAGAGAGAGAGAGAGAGAGAGAGAGAGAGAGAGAGAGAGAGAGAGAGAGAGAGAGAGAGAGATTTAATAGTGTGGAATGTTTGGTATGGTTATTATTATTATTATTATTATTATTATTATTATTATTATTATTATTATTATTATTATTATTATTATTATTATTATTATCATTATAATTATTATTATTATTATTATTATTATTATTATTGTTATTATTAATATTATTTGATGATTATTAAAATTCTCCCTCGTACTATTATCCTTATTATTATTATTACAATCAATGTCATCATTCATCATTATCAATAGTATCGATATTCTTCCTATTATTAATACTTCTTCGTATTCCTGTTAATATTATTACTATCGACTTTATACACATGTAAGGTTTCGAGTCAGTCTCCTCCTCGTCAATCCATAATCTGACACTAAAAACCCCCAAAAAGGCTGATCTCTTTAGGCAAAAGTAAGTTTCTATAAAATCTTGTTTTTATTTTTCATTTTGGTTTAACTTTTGTACCACCTACACATCGCGTATCTCTTTTGTCCATCAGTTTTTTCGTCTTTTTAAAGTAAATGAAAATTGTCTGGTGCTTTTTGTGGTGAAGTTGTGTGATATTTTTAATCTGTGTGTGTGTGTGTGTGTGACTGTCTATGTGGATGGTAATCACCCGTCACTCCGTTTGTCTGTCTGTCTTGTTTCTCTGTATATGAGCATGGTGGTATCTCTCTCTCTCTCTCTCTCTCTCTCTCTCTCTCTCTCTCTCTCTCTCTCTCTTAATACCTTTCCTATCTCTACTGATCATATTTTTTTCATTTCCTTTCCCTCCTTTATCTCTGTTCTCTACAAAAAACAGAGCAGAAGAGCTAAAAAAATAAACACAAAACAAACAGATGAATAACACACAAACTAAAAAAAAACACAAACGAAAGAGAAAAAAATACGCAAAGAAAAACCTCAACTACCATCACCAACCATTTGTCATTGGTCGAGTGCAACAAAACTAACGTCACCTGCCAACCAATCACCAAAAGGTATTAGCTATTCAACCAATCAAGTATTCTCTTTTCTCCAACAGAAGCTCAATATCCTGGTCATTTTATTGGTACCATTTAGAGACGTGATAAAAAAAATAACAGCCGAGAAACATCAAAGATTGATATGACTTGTTAAAGGTAAATTTTAATCAACAACCAAATGTTTCCTCAAAGGTCTTTTATGACAGCGAATGTGACGTCGTTCTCTGTAAATCCTTTTAGCTCTAGTGTGTGTGTGTGTGTGTGTGTGTGTGTGTGTGTGTGTGTGTGTGTGTGTGTGTGTGTGTGTGTGTGTGTGTGTGTGTGCGCGTGTGTGTGTGTGTGTGTGTGTGTGTTTAAATATGTGTTTTTATTTCATTGTGTATTTATTTTATCTATTTCTTTGTCTCGATTTATTTTATACATATTACATCATTTTCTTATGTGCGCCTTTTTCTTTATCGCTTTATGTATCTATTCATATTAACAGTGCTATTTTTTTCAAACATCTCTTCTTTTATATTATTTCTCTATGTTCGTATTTCTTTACTCAATAATTTATTCAAAGACAAGAAATATTATATATAATTATTCACCTCTTCGGTGTGTGTAATATTCTCAACTTTACTGTATATACGTGATATCTGTTTTGTATACAACTATACACGGTGTATGCGGCAGCAGGCGCTCTTCGTTCATACACGCTTGCTTATATTGTATCAACACACACACACACACACACTGTCCCAACACTTCTCACCTGCTATCACCTTAGCATTAATAAAAACCAAGTTTCTGAAGGTGTTTGCAGTTACCTGTAAATTTGGGTTGTTTTACAGACTGACTCGGAAAGCTTTGATGTTTGTGTAGTCAAATTCTTTCTGAGTTTGTTAGCCCAACCTGATGTTTGAATGTAAATATGTTAAAGGGTTTTGAAATAGGTGTTTATCTTTCACTCTCTCTCTCTGTACAAAATATCGATTTAGGATGAGAACAATACAGAAATATAAGGAGAGGAACACGTGAATAAAAGATGTATACAGATAAAATATATACAATAAATAATGAAATATAACAATGGGGCTAAGACTCGATTTTCTGAATCTATTTCCTGAGGCAAATCTGAGTTACTACTCCTAGTGTTTTTTTTATTTATATCACCATTTCCATAATTTATTAAGATTCTTCTTTTCTATGAGTCACCTGATGTAGTGAACTAAGGTCTAGTGAAAGATGATTAAGGACCTCTAGCAGTCGAATTACCTTCAACTAAAGACAATAATTTCTTTTCCTTTTAAAAACATGAGAGTTCAAGGGTAAAAGTATATTGGTGATGGATATTGCTTTCGTTCGTCTGTGTTGGTTTGTCTCGTTAATATTTATGTTACGGAAGATTAGCATAAAGGGATGAGATGGGGATTCATAATGAGTTAGGTCTGTCTTTCTGTCTGTCTGAGTCGCCCTTCTCTCTCTGTGTGAATTCCTACTCGTCTGCCTGTTAGTCTTTTTTTTTATGCTATAAGATTTGTTCTCTCTCTCTCTCTCTCCATTTTCCACTGGTACATCTCACACCTCTTCCCGCACGTCTAAATGACTCCTCCCCCCACCCCCCGCATTTCTCTGTATCTTCCCCTCCTTCCTTCCCCTAACACCTCTCATCCTCCCTACCTTTCTCACACTTTACCTCATCCCTCCACCTTCCCCTTCTACCTGCCCCCTCACCCCTTCTTCCCCCTCCTGTACCCACTCCTTCCCCTCCTGCCTCACCTGGCCCCCACTTATCAAGCGTAATGTCCGGGAATTCTTTTCAGGTGTGAGCGCTTGAGGGCCTCATTAGGCACGCCTTACCTGCGTTAATTGCTGGGCCATCTAGACCTGACCTTCACCTCACACACACACACACACACCTTACCTGAGTTTATAGGCCTAGGTGTTGTCTAAAAAATAATGATTACGTAACGTTACGCCTTCTTCCCTGAGGTTTTAGGCCAAAGTTATTTCCCCCAAATTATGAGTTATAAGTTGAACCCTATAGGCCTAAGTAACATCTCAAAAATTATGAGTAATGAGATGAGTACAATAAGCCCAGGTGATGACATCTACACCTTGTTGCCCGAGACAGTAAGCGTAGGAGTTTTTCTCATTATTCTGTGTCTCAAATCCCCACAAATTATGAGTTTCGGGTTGGCTAAGACTGTCTCATATTTTATTAGTTTGACCTTAGAAAAACACCTATCTCCTGTCTCCATAATTGTGAGTTTCCATCTTCCTAACACTAACCTCACAAATTATGAGTTTGATCTTAAAAAAAAATCCTCTCATAATGTCTCATAATGAGTTTATGTTCAATCCAAAACCCTTGACAATCACCAACTACTTTACAAACTATAAATGTGAATATATATATATATATCTCTCTCTCTCTCTCTCTCTCTCTCTCTCTCTCTCTCTCTCTCTCTCTCTCTCTCCCACCCGCCGTTGAATGTTATCTGGTAGGCCTACACAGAAACTGAAAAATTAACCTGCCTCCTTGATTGGATTATATAGGCCTCTATCACCCCTCGGGAAATTACATATCTCATCTCATCGTCTTTCTTTCTTTCTTTCTTTCTTTCTTTCTTTCTTTCTTTCTTTCTTTCTTTCTCGATATGTTGATTTCAATTCTGTACTCTTCCTTCTTACCTGAGGGAATTAATGAACTGTGGGAATTTAAGGTGAGCGTCAATTCTCACTCTGAGAATTTTTTTAATTGAATTCGTAGATTGATTTTATGAAGGGAATTAGTTGATAGTTTTTTGTCTCAGTATAATGGTTGAGAAACTTATTTTATTGTTTCTCTCTTTTTGACACATTCTTTCTTTGCCTCTCTCTCTCTCTCTCTCTCTCTCTCTCTCTCTCTCTCTCTCATTAAACAACTTACTCTCAGAAAAACTATCCGGATTAAGTCAGATTCTCCTCCCCCAATTAAAGCCAATTAGTGAGGATAGACTTATTATCTTCCAGGTAATTACGTCTAGGTAATCACTCCAATCAACGCTTCCTAATACCGTCGTCTCTTGGCTAATGAGGCTCAAGGCGATCAACTACTACAAAGTTTATCCAGAAATATCAACACGTCGATTCAGCTTAAGGACTAGTTAACGCATATGGAATGTGTTAGTGAATTACAAGATTTTATCAGTATATTTCAAGTACAGATTTTATCAGTATACTCGTATTACAAGCATAGATTCTATCAGTATATCATAAGTACTGTATGTATTTCATCAACGACGTACAAAAACGGTTTTATTGACAATGTTCGAGTACATTACTGTTCATGTGGTAACGTTATTATTAGGTATATAACAGAGAGAGAGAGAGAGAGAGAGAGAGAGAGAGAGAGCTAACCTCTCTGGCTCTAGTAATGTTCTGAGGAAGAAAGCGAGTATTGGAAAAGGTCTTAGAGAACAGATTTATATAGTTCTTAAAAGAGATTAGAACGATATTTTAAAATCTTCGGCAAGAGACTAAATTGAATGAATGATCTTGCACTCACTTCCCCACCGTTGGAAAGTTATAAGGAAGAGGGTCGAAACGTTCCATACAGGTTCTTGATTGTAGTGCGTTAGTAGTGCAAAGTTTTGGGTAAGAATTATGAGGTCAAAACCCGCTGGTGAAAGAGGATAAAAAAGCGATTGGCCAGTTAGGAGGTGGGAGGGGATTGGTCAGTCAGATTGGGGGAGGGAATAGGCCAGTAAGTAAAGGGGAGGGGATTGGCCAGTCACGAGTAGGGAGGGAGGGAGGGAGGGAGGGGGTTAGTGGTCCAGACAGATGACAGATGATACAGTTTTTGGATGAACTGCCATGATGTGGGGCGACGATGCTGTAAATTGCAAAACCTCTGTTATTTATTGATCGTCTGGCCACACGTTACGGTTGTCTTCGTCCGTCTGTCTGTGTGTCTTTCAGCTTTTTTTCTATCATATTTATATTTAATTTTAATATATTTCTTTATGTCTATTTATTTGTCTATATACGTACAATCACTACAGGCACTACACTACACAACCAATACACTACACAGACACTATACTACACAGATACTGCACTACACAGACACCACACTACACAGACACTATACTATACAGACACCACACTACACAGACACTATACTATAAAGACACCACACTACACACACTATACTATAAAGACACCACACTACACAGACACTATACTATACAGACACCACACTACACAGACACCACACTACACAGACACTATACTATAAAGACACCATACTACATGGACACTATACTATAAAGACACCACACTACACGGACACTATACTATAAAGACACCACACTACACAGACACTATACTACACAGACATTATACTATAAAGACACCACACTACACGGACACTATACTATAAAGACACCACACTACACAGACACTATACTATACAGACACCACACTACACAGACACTATACTACATAGACTATCTCCTTCAACAAATTTAATACATAGTGTACTAAGTTATTCTAAGACACAGTCAACAGTCTCTTGATATCCTCAACTGTGTACAAACTGTTAACTGTCTGGCGTGTGAGAGGTAGTGTTAATTACGCTCACAGGAGGCGGGCAGGAGTTAGTTTCACCGTGAGAATATTAAACGACGAGGGGTGACTGGATTCTCAGATATTGTCGTCGGTAAGAACTCTGACTTCCACCTGTTCTTCCTATGGTAATTTGAAATACCTTTTTGGATGGAAAATCGATTAAGTTTAAATCCATTAGAACATGAATCAATGTTAAATCCCTTAGGGATAATATGGATTACTGTTAAATCCCTTTAGGCAGAACATGAATTAGAAGATTCCATTAAATTTTATATTTTGTTCCTACAGTTAAGATTCGTATTCTCAGAAAATCGGAACTAGCTTTAGCTCCCTCAGTTAAGAAAGAAGCTTTCACATTCTCGTAAGATCACTTTTGTGGGTCTACTAGGGTGAGGATGCTTAGATATTCTTAAAATAAATTTCCTGACTCAGATCTTAGATTTCCCTATTCTTGTAAGTTTAATTTTCTCTCTTAGTTAGAACAGATTTTCTTAGAATCGTAAGATTTTTTTGTCAGATAAAACTCAGACAGTAACACAATCCCAAGTTCAATTTCCTTTGTTCGTAACCCGGAAAGAGAGAACACATCCACTTAAAGCAAAGATTTAGTATAATTTCTATCTGATTTTACTGTTATCACTGCCCCAAACACCACAAAATAAAAATTCTAAACATAATCTCAACTCCTTCTAGGACCCCCCCCCCCCCTCGTGCTGCAAGACGAGGTGGACACAGCAACGACACAAATTATTCGTTGCTGTAAATTTCAACAAGATGGAGTATCCGTACGATATCGCGTCTCTCACCCGACATACATCAAGCAGTGCTGTACAAGCCTACACACTTAACAGCAGCGATTTACAGCCCAGAGTTTGTGAGTAATTTACAGCCATTTACAAAGTCGGTAGTTATAGTAATTTGCAGCCGTTTAACAGCTAGATAGCTGCTGTAATTTATTAGGCTGTGATTGTAGAAATTAAGAGTAATTTACAAGCCTGTCGTAATAGTAATTTGTAGTAATTTATATGCTTGTAGTTGCAAGAAATTGCAGCAATTTACATATTGTCGTTTCCAAAATTTACAACTTGCGGTTATAGCAAATTGTAAGTCGTCAGGTCTTTTATAGAATTCAAAGCTACAGTTGAAGTAATTTACAAGTAACAATTAGGATAGCATCTATTAGGAATTTACATCCTGTTGGTAGGGATTTTACAGTATTTACAGCATTTTTCAGACCGAAGTCAGCAAAATGCAACAGCAAGTTTCATCTCACAGTTAGGAAATTGACAAAAATTCTCAACCTATTTTTGCATGTTTGTTTGTGCTGTTCATGTTCACACCTTTGTACTTTTTTTGTATCATCCAACATCAGTAACACGTATATTTTTTTCTCTCTATAACACCACACATGCCACACATATAGTTTTATATCGGTATATCCACCATATCTTTGCACGTGTTATAAGTATCATGACCTCAGTATTCGACACACATATTTTATTTTAATTGTTACATGTGCAAGTTTGTGTTTGTTTTGTCCACTTTATGTTTGTGTTGTCCACTTGTATTTTCTCATTTCCCCCCCTCCTTCCCCTCCCCTTTTTTACATACAACCTTTACACTATTTTTCATCAATATGTTTTGACAGGTATTTTTTGCCCATGTGTATGTATATATTTGTTGGCCTATTGGAAACCTATTCTATTTAGTTTTTGCCAGTTTATTGTTCACATTTACTCAGGTATTCACGATGAATCTCCATATATAGAGTTATTGATGGGTGTACTGCACCAGGGGGTCTACTGGCGAGACAAAACAAAATTTCCTGACTTTTCCAGGGTTGGCAGGCGTAAATTTGAAAAACTCCAGGTACATTAATTCGGTATTTATTACGACAGAATAACAAAATTAGTGGTTTTTAATAATATGTATATAACTATTGCGAAATTTAAAGATGATATAAATGGTATTAATAAAGAAATTGAAGACCTTTTCGCGACCCACCCCAAGCCTAGTGATGAACATCGGCAAAGACCTTAACCCCCCCCCCCCCTCCATATTTCTTTCCTCGAATTTGTGCAATTCACGTTGGTCGTCCTGGACGTTCTAAAAAGCCAGAAATCCGGAAAACCCCAAAGAATCACACTCCTCATCCATCTATATGATTCATGATAAATATGTGGAATAATCCACTTAAATAAAAACACTTAATTATAAGAACGATTCATCTCTGACAGTACTCATTGCAGAATTAGTAGGTATAACCTGTAATATTTGGTTATTTGATCACTGACAAAATATGATAGTTACACAAACAATTCATTTATTGGAGTGGACTATTTACTGGAATTTGTTCCTTAAAGTTTATTTATTTACCTATTATATAGTACAGCATTAATTTATGGTAAGATTGATGTCAAAATTATAATATTTTGAAGGTGAAGTAACTCACATAAAATTCCAGGTTTATTTGTAAAATTCCCTGGCTTTTCCAGGTTTTCCAGACCAGTAGACACCCTGTGTACGGGTGAGTTTCTTGGTGTATTGTTTTGTTAAGTTTTGTATCTGCATTATTATACTGTATACGATTTACACACACACACACACACACACACACACACTTTGCCAACCTGGCCTACTCTAACCTAGCTAAGCCTAACCTTATTTACGCCAATCTTACTTAATCTAGGCTATATTAGGAGCTCATTAAACGAACGATCAAAATGACTTAACCCAATTCAACTTAACCTAACATAATTTAGGTTAGCTAGGTTACGTTAGTTAAGGTTGGGTTGGGTTGAAATAGACAAAGTTAGTTGGATTGAGTTGGGTTAGAAACCCATTTCAATAACTGGGTAATTTCATAAACGGGTCGTAACATATCTAGTGTACAGTCTCTTTACATCTTATGTAGGTTCAAATTAGCCCTAACATTACCGTATACCATTTCCACGCATATGATTATTGTATATAACTGTATATTGCTTTCATTAATAATAATTACACTCTTGATGATAATCCCGTAAATAATTTATAAGATAATAATAACATTGAATAAAAACAATGGTAATATTTTTTTTTTCAGAGTGAAGATAATTCCATACCACAATACTTAAAATCTGTGTGATGGTTTTAGTCCATAATGAGTTTGTGATTAACAGTTCATTCAGCAGCTCAGTCAACCAGCAAAATTTCTAATCATGAAAGTGAATGGCAATAGGATTATTACGTAACACTTGGGAGTTCATTCGAGTCGTTTATTGGCCGAATTTAGCATAGTTTAACTCGTTATTGATTGGTGCATGTAATTCAATTTTGTTTGGCTCCTCCCTTTCCCCTCCTCCTCCTCCCCCACCTCATTCCCCCTTTCCCCTCCTCCTCCTCCCCCACCTCATTCCCCCTTTCCCCTCCTCCTCCTCCCCCACCTCATTCCCCCTCCCTCCTCCTCCTCCCCCACCTCACCTAACCCTCCCCTCACCTTCCACTCCCCTCAGCAATCTCTTACCCCTTCTCTCCTCCCCACACCCACCTCATTTCCCCTCTCCCCTCATCCACATCACCCCTTCTCCCGTAACCTTCGTCTTCTCTCCCCTCACCTTCCACTTCCCTCATCCACCTCCTCTCACCACCGCTCCGGATAGGGACGAGGTTATTGTCATCGGTTCTTCCGTGTGTGTGTGTGTGTGTGTGTGTAGAAGAACTTTACCACGGGGCAGATTATCCCTTCTCGGGGCCCCCTGGACACATTATCCTTACTGCGCGCTCGTCTGAACACGTTATCTCTATGGTACACTGTTCTCCCTACATATTTATTCTTATTACATGGTCGTCTGAGTTGATAATCCATGTTGTGTCACTGCGAACAAATTATCGTTACTACAAAGTGCACTGAACACATTATCCCTTGTGATTGGATTTCTTTTAAACATTATGCGTACTGAGTGGTCTCTTAAAACGTTATCCCTACTGCCTGTACCTCTAAAAATGTTATCCCTACTGCCTGGACCCCTAAAAACGTTATCCCTATTGCCTGGACCTCTAAAAACGTTATCCCTACTGCCTAGACCACTAAAAACGTTAACCCTACTGCCTGAACATCTAAAAATGTTATCCCTACTGCCTGGACCTCTAAAAACGTTATCCCTATTGCCTGGACATCTAGAAACGTCATCCTATTCCCTGGCCCCAAAAGATGATATCCCATGACCTTTAATGGTATTGGATGGTACTGGAATCTCTCAAACACAGATTTCTGAAGATTTTCATATTTCTTGAAATTTACAGTTACTGACATCAAGGGTAACTATCTTCTTCGGTATTCCTATTGTTAGAGACATATACAACGTTTATATATCTACAGCAAGTTGTAGAATTGTAAATCACTGAAAAAAATTTAATATGTATATGTTTGTAGATGTACAATGCTACAAGAACGGGTATTGGGGTCCAGGGAATATTGTATTTTTAAAGAGTTTGATAATGATAGTCGTGTTAACCCACAAGTGTAGTGAATCATCCCGGTTTAAGTCTTCTTACCTTCATAAACCTCAAACATCGCCGAAAAGTAGACCACATCCACTTTTTAAGGAGTTTCCTCAAGCCTCTCAGCTCTCAGTGTAAAGATTATCGATACGTTTAGTGTTCCATTTTTCTCGCTGGTGTGTGACCCCCAGTGATTACCAGGCGGGGGAGGGGTATCTGAGGCCCTGCAGTGAGCACAGTGTGTTCAGGGGGCCTGGAGTAGGGGTAATGTTTTAAGAGAGCCACGTAGTAGGAATAATGTGCTGAGACGACCACTATTAAGGATAATGTGTTCAAGGGACCATGTAATTGGAATAACGTATTTAGAAGGCCACGTAGTGGGGATAATGTGCTTAGAGGGCCACGGGGTAAAAAAAAAGTGTTCATAGGGCCACAGTTTTTAGAGGGCTACGTATAAGGGATAATGAGTTTAGAAGGCCACGTAAATAGGATACTTTGCTCAGAGGAGAGGAGTGTTCATAATTTGAAAGGGTAAGGTGTTCAGAGAACACAGTATAGACCTAGCAGATACCGCCCGTACTATAAGTCTCTGACTCCCTTCCGGGGCGCCCCTCCCATAGCCGACCCAACTGTGAATGGGTGCCTCACTGTAGCCGGGAAGTTAAAGTGCCGCCCATAGTGACTCCTTGTGTACCAAGGATTAGTGATAATAATAACTGGTATTCAGTCGACTTGACCAACGGCAGCTAACAAGGCAACGATAGTTCTTACAGGGGTACCTAGTGGCACTAGATCCCGCTTCTCTATCAAGGAATAAACAATTGAAATTGAATTGATAGTTCTTGTTTCTAGTAGCATCTGGTGTTCTTAGGGCCAGGCAGTCAGTCACCCATCCAAGTACTAACCAGACCCAACGTTACCTACCTTCGCTGATCGGAGAAGAAGCGGTGTTTCCCGCCACACTTACGAACCCACTGTCATTCTTCATGTCGCCAGAAACAACGCCGACACGAGCAATGTACAGCGCCAGCACGAGCAATGTAGTGTACAGCGCCAAAACGAACAATGTACAGCGCCAGCACGAGCAATGTACAGCGCCAGCACGAGCAATGTAAAGTACAGCGCCAAAACGAACAATGCACAGCGCCAGCACGAGCAATGTACAGCGCCAGCACGAGCAATGTACAGCGCCAGCACGAGCAATGTACAGCGCCAGCACGAGCAATCTACAGCATCGTTATTAGCAACCAACTGCACCCTTTACTAGATTCATGCGATACTTACTGGCGCGTTCAGAAGATTTTCGCTTTAAAAATAAAGAAGATGGATTACGAGGTGGAACGAAAGAGAAGGGAGAAGAAGGGGGAAGGAAAGAGGAAGGAGAAGAATGTGGAAGGAAGGAGATAAAAGAAGGAAATGGAAGTAAATGTATAATTGCGAATACGAGTATATATATATATATATATATATATATATATATATATATATATATATATATATATATATATATATATATATATATATATATATTTATTTATTTATTTATTTATTTATTTATTTATTTATTTATTTATTTATTTATTTATTTATTTATTTATTTATTTATTTATTTTACCTTAAATCCAGTTTATGAAGTTGTTTTTAACTACACTTTTCCGATACCCAACTTTTTTCCTGCCAACCCTGAGTAACATTTTACAGTGGCCAAAAAAAAGGAGGGGGCATTCATGTCTTTTTTATGCCTTTTCAATATCGGTAATTTGTATTATAAGGAAACTTTTGTTAGGAAGACAGAGTAACGACCTGGTTCTCTTACTAATGGTTATATTTATACCAGTGTGGGGCAACGGTCATTGTCCATGATAGGTCTCTCTCTTTCTTTCTGTTTATCACTTTCTCTTTGCCTCTACGTTTCTCTCTATATATCCATTTATCTACCTATCACACACACACACACACTGTCTCACTCTCTCTGAGGTGAGTGACGTGAGGAAGATCCTATTAGTTATTAAGCACACCTGCGCCTCCCTTCCCTGTGATAAAAGTTAGTTCCTACTTTCTTTACAGCTAGACTAAATGTTTTCAATCGCCCTTTATATCACCAAACCTGCTAAAGGAATAATTAAGAATCCTCCGCGTCGCCGTGTTCGTCTCGTTCGTAGCTTAACCTTTTAAAGACTTATTTTCAGGGTTTCTTAACAACAACTAGAGACATAAGTATCACCAAGAACTCAAAGCAATTCTATATTATTTAGGATACAAGTAGATTTGGGCATTTAGATAGTTAATTTACTGCCATGGATTTTCCCCTAGAGTAATTATTTAGTGTCAGTCTCTCTCTCTCTCTCTCTCTCTCTCTCTCTCTCTCTCTCAATTTTCTCTGACAACCGACCCACTTCTCATACTGCCCACCAACCCACTGTCTGTCAACTATCCAATAACTCTTTGAGGTGGACCAGACCAGAAGGGAGCGTCACCCCTTACCCCACCTTAACTCCTCCCTCTCAATCCATTTCTTTTTTGCTTGCCTTGCAGTCTCTATCCCCTCTTCTATCTCTTTAACTCTCTCCCCTATATCCCTTCTCCTTCTCCTCTTCACGGTATTTCTCCCTTCTCCTTCATCTCCTCTTCGTTATAAGTCCCCCTGTATTCCATATCACTCTTCCCTTCTTCTCTTCCTCTACTCCTCTCACTTTTCTCTCACTTCTCACTTTTTCCCTCAACCCCTATTCTCCATTTCCTGTTTTCTATCCCTCTCCGCTTTCCAGTTTTACTCCTCTCCCTCTTCCTTCTTTTCTCTCGTCTTCCTCACAAAAGTCTCGAGCACATTCTCTCTTCCTGTCTTTCCCTCCCCCTTTCCTTTTTTATCCCCATTCTCTCTCTCTCTCATATCCTTCCAAACGTACACACACTCTCTCTCTTTCTCATTCCTACCTTCTTCTCTTCCTTTTTCATGTCACTTTCCCTTTTTTCCCTCTTTTTCTCTCTATAGACTATCCCTCCCCTACCTCTATTACCCTCCCTCTTCCCCACCCTCCACCTTCCTGATGCCCTCCTCCCCCCTTCTCCTCCCAACTCTTCCCAACTTACAGACTTGTGTTTGGTCCGGGTAAACATTGGCTAGCCAGCGAGCCTCACTCGTCCAGATCCAATCAGGGGAGGTTGGAGCGAGTCTACCTGCCTCACGTGTTTTCTCGTTGCTTGTGGATATAGATCACCTTTCTCCACAACTTTTACTTTCACCCCCAACCCTCCAAAAATATATTTTCTTTAAAACTTTACAGGTGCTTACTGCCAGGGAGATCTAACTAACCTCCCAATAACTGTCTAGTACTCTACAAACCTCTCAAAAGATATTTCCTTAAGACATTAGAGGTGTTTTCTTCTATTAAAGAATTCTTGCTCACCTATCACAGAAATTTCACCTTCTTTTCCAGTTATCTCACAAATCTTTCTCGAATTTTTTTAGGAATCTTTTTGTGCCTTTGTGAGAACTTTTACCTCCCTTTTCAACTCTAATATTTTTTTTTTTAAGTTTTGGGGTACTATACTTTCTATAAGCCTAGACTTCCACATCACCTCAAAACTTTCACCTCCTTTCCCAGACCAAGGATATTCCCCATAATTATGCTTTTTAATCTTCTGCCTTGGAAATATAGATCAACTTTCTAGTGTTCCCTTAATTTCTTATCAATGTTAAAGAGTCCCAACGCAACTCTCTTCTTTAAGGAATCCATCACACGTTATAAGTCCGATTACAAGATACTGAGTGAGTATTTAACTTTTCTACTTGACAATTGGTAGTATTTCTTTTTTTTTATGGTGATTAGCCCACCCGGGCACATCGGGGCCTGGGGAGCTAAAATTTAATAATAATAATAATAATAATAATAATAATAATAATAATAATAATAATAATAATAATAATAATAATAATAATAATAATAATAATAATAATAATAATAATAATAATAATAATAAAAATAATAATAATTCATAGTAAATCAAATTTATAATAAAAAATTTAAATAAGATAATATTAACAATAATAATAATATTAATAATAATAATAATAATGATAACAATAATAATAATAATAATAATAATAATAATAATAATAATAATAATAATAAAGAACCATAAATAAAAAATAAAAATAAAATAAAAAGTGAGAAACAATATATGTATGTTGTGTTGTCAATAGTAAGAGAAACAATTGAGACCCTCAATTGTGTGTAAATGAGGCAGAAAGTCAGATCAGCAACCTGGGACTTGGTCACAACTTTTGTGATGTCATAAGGCAGCAGGGTCTACCATTAGACAACACATTATGCTTCCAATATCTTCCCAGGCGGTAGTACCTCCCTGTTTGATAGCTGCCTACTACCTACTACCTAGTACAATAGATGATGTGTGTGTGTGTGTGTGTGTGTGTGTGTGTGTGTGTGTGTGTGTGTGTGTGTGTGTGTGTGTGTGTGTGTGTGTGTGTGTGTGGTCTCTTTGTAACTAACTACTATGTACAGTACGTGCAGTGTATGTATGTCTTCAGGGTTACACATGTATACTGTTTATGAGGGTATGCTTGTTGCTTATGTATACTTATGCACATTTTCACCATGACAATATGGAATAAAAAGGTAAGAGTTTTACCAGTTTTAAGACACCTGGAGCTAGTTCCATTACCTGGCAATGATGAGTATGTTCCTCTGTCGGTCTGTCTGTTTGTTTACTCTACTGACCAAGTGAACTTAATTTACTTATATTTTCTCAAATTTTCCTAATTATCACAGTACAGTATAGAAAAATCACGTAACTGACCAAAGATTTGTTTACAGCGACTGTGTGGAACAAAAGTCAAGGTCATGAACATTAGTGACCCTATTACTCGGCAAGCATGAACTTCGCATGCTTCCCAGATGGGCGCTGTAAACGCTTCTGCGCTTCACCTTGCACAGGATGTAAGGGGGTGCCCAATAAACTAGCCCACTCGAGGGCAATCTAAAAAACATCTAAATCGATCTATTACTCGAATATCAGAGGTCAGAGGTCAAAGACTATGTGAAATCTGAGTAGTGATGACCGAATATACTATATACATCCAAATCAAAGACAATCGTTTTACAGCATGTTCAGTCAGAGACCAGTCGTTCATTATGCACGTCTAGGTGACGTTGTCTGCCCCGTACTATTAAAACAGCAACGCCAGCCTGAATAGTCAACAGAGCCTGGCGTATGGAAGCTACAACGGCACGAGCAACCATCAGGGTGTGCCCGTTCTTCCCGCAATAATAAATATATAAAAATACCCCAAATTATACCTGTTTTCCCACCTGGTGTATGTAGTGAAGGTTAATGTACTACGTGTGGACATGTCACGAATTACTGGCCAAGCGTGGCAGTGTTATACCTGGCAATTTTGTTCTAATGAATACATTTATACATATACATACACCTGACTAATGCGAATACAGGGTGGTCTGTTATTTTTTACCGGCACCCTGTAATGTAATGTGATACAGCAGTGGGTTACGTTTCTCAACTACTGTACCATCAACTGCTGTAAACGAGGAAAAAATGGAGTTGGTACAAAATATTTCGAGTTATATTACCAGAGTGAAGTTATCTTCCCACGTCACCACAACCACGCCATCATTACCACCACCACGTCATCACCACCACCACGTCACCATCACCACCACGTGACCATCACCACTACCACGTCATCACCACCATGTCACCATTATCATCTATTACCGGACTGATCCACTAAAACGGTTTTTTAAATACAGGTCATAAGAAAGAGCCAGGGTTTCAGTGTTCAGTATTCAGAGTGTCCGGTATTCAGAGTAGTCCGGTATTTAGAGCGAACAGTATTCAGTGTCCAGTATTCAGAGTAGTCCGGTATTCAGAGTGTACAATATTCAGTGTCCAGTATTCAGAGTAGTCCTGTAATCAGAGTGTAAAATATTCAGTCTCCAGTATTCAGAGTAGTCCGGTATTCAGAGTGTACAGTATTCAGTGTCCAGTATTCAGAGCGTCCATTATTCAGAGTGTCCAGTATTTAGAGTGTCCAGTATTCAGAGTGTCCAGTATTCAGAGTAGTCCAGTATTCAGAGTGTACAGTATTCAGAGTGTCCAGTATTCAGAGTAGTCCAGTATTCAGAGTGTACAGTATTCAGAGTGTCCAGTATTCAGAGTAGTCCAGTATTCAGAGTGTACAGTATTCAGAGTGTCCAGTATTCAGAGTAGTCCCAGGGTGTATTCAGAGTGTCCAGTATTCAGAGTAGTCCGGTATTCAGAGTAGTCCAGTATTCGGAGTGTACAGTATTCAGAGTGTCCAGTATTCAGAGTAGTCCGGTATTCAGAGTAGTCCAGTATTCGGAGTGTACAGTATTCAGAGTGTCCAGTATTCAGAGTAGTCCGGTATTCAGAGTGTCCAGTATTCAGAGTAGTCCAGTATTCAGGGTGTACATTATTCAGAGTGTCCAGTATTCAGAGTGTCCAGTATTCAGAGTAGTCCGGTATTCAGAGGTATTTTAATCCATACATGTATCTTTCTCTATTATTAATCAAGTATACTAGTGGAGCCACGAGTCATATACTGTACCTTATCATCTTGAATATTCTCTTTTTATTCACATTTTTACGAGAAGCAACTTGTAATTTTTGATACAATTAGATACATTGAAGCTGAGCGTAAATTAAGCTATACATATAGTATGCTTTAAAGTTATTGTGTCTGAGGCCTGACTACACAGACACACACAGTATGGTGGAGCTGGGAATAATAATATAAATCGTTGAGGGTGAACAGTGTCGTGTTGGCAGCGTCAGTGAAGGCTCAACAATAATACTATAACACTTGGTTGTGTCGAAAATATTTTAGTATATATTTGGAACTTAAAACTACATATGAAAATTCTTCTTTTCTTATTCATTAGTCATTATTTTTGTTATAATGTTTTATAATTGTCAGGTCTGTGTTGTATTAGTTGTTTGCACTACGGCTCTAATGTAAAAAAGGAAATTAAAAATTTTGAATTTCCAACGATAATGAAGATATTGAGATAAAATATCTCAGTTATCGTTCACTTAAATCCTCAGTTGGATCAAGTATTGAATAGTCAGGTGTGTGTGTGTGTGTCCTCGTCAAAGACAGTTAAAAAACATATACATACACAAAAAACAAACAACCAAACAAACAAGCTTCTCACTATAAATAACGCACTTAACACACACACACCTAAACCTTATTCGTGAAGCAGTTTGAGCCGAGGAACAGTGCCCCAGGTTACTGCTGTGAGCGTCCTTCACCCGTAAATACAAACAGAATCCTCTAAAACCGGCCCGACGGAGAATAGAAAAACACAAAATGCGTTTCTCCTCTCCACACGATGTAACTCAGAACCAAATAGTGTAGCCCGCCGACATGCCCTCCCTCCCACCCTCTTTCCTTTCCTCCCTCCCACCTCCTTCCTCAGTAGACATCCTCCCTCCTTAACTCCCCACCACAAACCCTCCGTCCTTCCCTCCCCACCACACGCCCTTCTTTTCCCCACCACATACCCTCCCTCCACCACACATCCCCCTCCTTGAGACCATTTCCTTAAGAAAAAACTGCGGCGGGAATTATCAAGCGGACTCCGGAATTGAAAGTTTCCGTGTGGTGTGAGAGCCAAGGAAAGGTTTAAATTGCTTCACAATACACCTGACAGTGGTCGCAGTTTTGCTACGTTGTTCATTTTCTCTCCTGAAGGTGAAATGATGTAAGGACAATTGTGTATTTTCGTAGCAAGAGACTGTATGTATGTATGTATGTATGTATGTATGTATGTATGTATGTATGTATGTATGTATGTATGCATGTATGTATGTATGTATGTATGTATGTATGTATGCGTGTGAGTGTGTGTGGACATAATTATGTATACAAAGATCAATCCACCTTGACCATATTGAATATGAAATGATGCAAGGGCAGTGTGTGTGTGTGTGTGTGTGTGTGTGTGTGTGTGTGTGTGTGTGTGTGTGTGTGTGTGTGTGTGTGTGTGTGTGCATTTGTATATACCAAGTTTAAATCTGACACTATGAAAATCCATCATCTACCATATGACTTGTCAATACACGTAACAAAAGTAGTGTTCATCCTCCTACATATGTGTTAGCTTGAAGCAGAAACTAAACATTTCTGCATTTTATTTTCTTTCTTTAAGTGATAACGTTACTGCAATATTATGTAATACCCGTTTTAAATAGCAGTATGGAACCTTATTCTGGTGTGTTGCCACGAGGAGACACAACAGGAGTCTTGATGGTGAAGAGGCTGTGTACTGTCAGGGGAAGACTTACGCAAGGTTGTTTCCCTGTTCACCACGAGGCGGCGGTAGCTGAAAGCGAGAGGAAGCGGAAGCAAGCAGTGCTTGCACCGTAACACTAACAAAGTGCTGCCACACTAGACGCATTACACCACCCTGTGTGCGTGCACCCCTTCCCCCCTACACACACACACACCTCTAAGACCAGTGGACGACTACGTGTCAGTTCCCGCTTTGTAGTAATCTGTTATCACCTTCCTTCCTCCCAGCCACGTCCCTCTTTTCCTACCTTCCTTCCTCCCTCCCTCTCTCTCCCCCCCCTCTCCACTTCTCGGTAAATAACAGCAAACTCCTTCCACTAGAACAGTGAATACATATAACGAAGGCTTAATGATTTAACTTATTTTCACTCTAAAGTAAAAAATAAAATGTGGCGAAGAGAAAACAGTTTACCGTGTCATTGATAACAGCTACCAGTACAGTACTTCACCCGCGTACACACTATGGTAAGTAACACAGTTGGTTAATAACATCAGTAGTTTTGTACAAAACATTTATAGCTTTGTACAGGGTCAGTGTTTAGTTTCATAACCTGCCTCACACCCACTGAAGTGTCTTCTGTCGGTGCAGGACTTCCCAGCCGAGACACTTCTTGGCTCTATTAGTTAGCAAAAGTTATTTTTATACTGTGCCACGCGAATCTCTTTTAGGGATTCTTCCACTTCCTGCCGTCTCCTTTAGTGTCTTAACAAGGCAGTGGGGTGAGTGACGGGTGTGCAGGACAAGACAACTCCTTCAAGCACTGATTCCCTGAGCGCAAATGTCTTCAAATATATAATAATTTCTAAGTTTATCGTCATGAACTTGACTCTCAGCCTTCATAGGTCAGTCGCCATTGTTGTCCCAGTCCGAACACTGCAACCACGAGATACCGAAAGACCCCTCACTGATCCTCTCCGACCACGAGACTGAGGATCCCCTCACTGATCCTCTCCAACCACGAGACTCGTCATGAACTTGACTCTCACATAGGTCACATCACTGTTGACATCCCACTGTCCAACCACGAGACATCAAACACTGCAACCACGAGACATCAAAGGAGATCCTCTACCACGAAACTGACCCCTCACTGATCCTCTCCGACCACGAGACATCAAAGGACCCCTCACTGATCCTCTCCAACCACGAGACATCAAAGGACCCCTCACTGATCCTCTCCAACCACGAGACATCAAGGACCCCTCACTGATCCTCTCCAACCACGAGACATCGAAGGACCCCTCACTGATCCTCTCCAACCACGAGACATCAAAGGACCCCTCACTGATCCTCTCCAACCACGAGACATCAAAGGACCCCTCACTGATCCTCTCCAACCACGAGACATCAAAGGACCCCTCACTGATCCTCTCCAACCACGAGACATCAAAGGACCCCTCACTGATCCTCTCCAACCACGAGACATCGAAGGACCCCTCACTGATCCTCTCCAATCACGAGGCATCGAAGGACTTCACACTGATCCTCTCCAATCACGAGGCATCGAAGGACTTCACACTGATCCTCTCCAACCACGAGGCATCAAAGGACCCCTCACTGATCCTCTCCTCAGGCTTATCTGTTTTGCTTGCATTAATTTGGTAATTATCGATGATCCTGTCGGGGTAGATGTAGGCAGGCTGACAAGAATAATGCCTGTTTGTTTTCTAAATTTTTCTACACATCCAACCGATACACCACTTCAGTCCACGTGTTGGCCAACATGTTCTTCGCCACTCTTCTGATGTAAATTCCACACTGGAGTTTGATTGTGCTTAACTCTGGCAGATGGGCTGGAAGTGATGGGTCCGTCTCCTGGCCCAACAGTCTCCCGACATTACGCCCTCAGACTTCTTCTTGTTGGTGTATGTCAGGGATTGTGTTTTCCAGACCCCAGCTGCTGACATTGAAGCACTGAACAACATATAAAACTAGATTTGTTAAGCATCAAAATCCACAAAGTTGTATTATTCTTTCTCGTTTAGTTTTGTTGTAATAACATTTTAAAATCGGAACAGGACTTTGTGGACATCATGTATAGTGTACAAAATGATGAAAACAGGAACGGAAAACAGAAGGAGAAAAAAATTCTTACAGGCTGACACAAAAACTAAGGCAGAGGTGGAGACTGGACAAAAACAAAGCCAGCCAACACGAGATCACTTCACTTCGACGCTGAGCTGAACCTGAGCATAATATCGCACGACAGATGTGTAAACCATTAGACTGTATAGGGGTTTATTGCGAAGGAGATACACGGACAAGCACACAGGCAAACAGACAAATAACACAGACGCACGTACAGACACACAGACACATACATACAGACCACACAGACACACACACACACACACACACACACACACACACACACACACACACGTACAGACCACAAATACATACATACAGACCACACAGATAAACATACAGACCACAGACACACATACAGATCACAAAGACACATATACACACACCAAACACTCATGCAGACCACACAGACATACATACAGATCAAAAACGCATACATACAAACCATAAAGATACACATACAGACCACAGATACACAAACACACACAGAGAGAGAGAGAGAGAGAGAGAGAGAGAGAGAGAGAGAGAGAGAGAGAGAGAGAGAGAGAGAGAGAGACCTCCATTCTGAGATAATGAAATACAAGATCAGTCAACTAGTTATTCTGTCAGCTGGGTATGTAACCATGGCAACTTCTCCCTGCTTATGTAGACTGACTCACTCACTCACTGACTCCACACTCACTGACTCACTCCCTCAGACTAATTTAATATTTGACTGACTGACTAACTAACTGACTGACCTAAATAACAAAAAAAAAAGTGAAAACAGAAAATAAAAAGTCGCAAGTAACATATGTTGATGAACAGGTGTAAAGGAGACCCTATGGTGCTGGCTTAATTAATATTATGATGATAATTATAAGTATAGGTGAGGCTTCATTACCTGGCTACCTGGTGTCAATACGGTGTTAGGTAGTGGTGGTAGTAGTGGTGGTAGACATTGGTGGTGGTGGTGGTAAATGTAGCGATAGTAGCTTGTTGTAGAGGTAGATGGTGTTATTAATAAATAGTGGTGGTAGTAGATGGATAAATAGTGGTGGTAGTTGATGGTAGGAGTGATAGATTGTGGTGGAGGTAGATGGTGTTATTAATAAATAGTGGTGGTAGTAGATGGATAAATAGTGGTGGTAGTAGATGGTGGGAGTGATAGATTGTGGTGGAGGTAGATGCGGTAATGGTAGATGGTGATTATAGGTAAATAGGTGGTTGATGTTTGGCAGATGGTGGTGATGGTAGATGTGATATAGGTATATGATAGTGGAGATAGATAATAGTGGTAGGTACTGGTTGTGGAAGATGGTGGTAGGTAAGATGGTGGTAGATGCCTTCGTTGTCGACGGAAACAGTAGTTTTTTTTAGTTTTTTTATTCGTCTTTTTGTTGGAACACTTCACCCAGTTCTTATGGTACTGCTGACCACATGTGCTGTTATTGTTTGTTGTTGTTGTTGTTGTTGTTGTTGTTGTTGTTGTTGTGCCTTTTGCTGTTGTTGATGTGTTTTTGCTGTTCTGTTGTTGCTTTTTTCTGCTGTTGGTGTGCTTTTTGCTGTTGTTGTTGTTGTTGTTGTTACTGTTCTTTTTGCTGTTGTTGTTATTCTTGTGCTTTTTGTTGCTGTTGCTGTTCTTGTTTTTGTTGCTGTTCTTGTTTTTGTTATAATAGTGGTAGGTACTGGTTGTGGAAGATGGTGGTAGGTAAGATGGTGGTAGATGCCTTCGTTGTCGACGGAAACAGTAGTTTTTTTTAGTTTTTTTATTCGTCTTTTTGTTGGAACACTTCACCCAGTTCTTATGGTACTGCTGACCACATGTGCTGTTATTGTTTGTTGTTGTTGTTGTTGTTGTTGTTGTTGTTGTTGTTGTGCCTTTTGCTGTTGTTGATGTGTTTTTGCTGTTCTGTTGTTGCTTTTTTCTGCTGTTGGTGTGCTTTTTGCTGTTGTTGTTGTTGTTGTTGTTACTGTTCTTTTTGCTGTTGTTGTTATTCTTGTGCTTTTTGTTGCTGTTGCTGTTCTTGTTTTTGTTGCTGTTCTTGTTTTTGTTACTGTTCTTTTTGTTGTTGTTACTGTTCTTTTTACTGTTGTTGTTGTTCTTCTTTTTGCTGTTGTTATCGTTCTTTTTGTTGTTACTGTTCTTTTTTGTTGTTATTACTGTTCTTTTTACTGTTGTTGTTGTTGTTGTTGTTCTTTTTAGTGTTGTTACTGTTCTTTTTGCTGTTATTACTGTTCTTTTTTGTTGTTGTTTCTGTTCATTTTGCTGTTGTTACTGTTCTTTTTGCTGTTGTTACTGTTCTTGTTTTTGTTACTGTTCTTTTTGCTGTTGTTACTGTTCTTTTTTGTTGTTGTTTCTGTTCTTTTTGTTGTTGTTTCTGTGAACTTTTCTGTTGTCGATGTATTCATGATTTGTTCCTTTTTTTTCCGTCGGTTTAACGTTCTCGTGTTTCTCACATATTTCAAAAAAGAAAAACTGAAAGAGAAATCGATAAAAGACAGACAAAATACGATAGACACAGAAACCAAATGAAGAAGAGAAAGAGTAAGAGGAAGACGAAGAAGAGAAAGGATGAGAGTAGGAGACAAGTGAATTAAAGTGTTTTTCTTTTTCATTAGGGCGAAAAATGACTTCTCAATTAAACTCTGGATAGACAACAAGATTACATAATTGTCACACTATTATACTAAGTCGGTCATAAATGTACAAAAAAATAGAGTTTTACCTACGGATTAGCTCAAGTGTAATTAGCTTACTTAAGTGCCTTAATGGCGGGGAAAATACAGTTAGCTTCCCGTACCGAAAACAAATCTGTGCTAATTGTTGGGAATTACATTTGGCAATATTACAAAAAAGAAAATGAAAGTTGTAGCGAGGTGAGTATTAGTTTAGATGAGGTGTTTAGAGAGTGGCAGGGGGCGTGTTAGATACCTGCCGTGTGTGTGTGTGTGTGTGTGTGTGTGTGTGTGTGTGTGTGTGTGTGTGTGTGTAACAGATATGAACTTAAAAACATAATATACTTTCCATACGACATTTAAAACAATCAGTTTCTTTCGCTGTCTTAGTATTCCTCTCATATTTCACCCTTCCCTACCTTCCAACCTTACCTTTTCCCTTTTTTCTCTTCCACCCTTTCCGTTTCCCTCCTTCCATATATCCAAAAATAACCCCCAAAAAAAAAAAAAAATAAAAAAATAAAAAAATAAAAATAAATAAATAAATATATAAAAATAAATAAATAAATAAATAAAATAAAATAAAAATCGAGTCATTGGTAAGTGGTTAGCGAGATACACCTTCCGTCCCCAACGACTGAAACCAACAGCAGTTACATCCATGGAGCCTAACCTGCTGTACACTGATCAATCTTTAATCTTTATGGAAATATGTTTTTAGCTAATAGGCCGGGCTGTTTGTTGTGTGTGTGTGCTTGTTCGGGTGTATTTATTGTGTGGATATTTTTGTTGTGGATGTTTGTTGTGGCTATTTTTGTGTGGGTTTGTTGTTACCAAATGTGTGGTCACATCTTCCGGTTAGTCACTTCCAGATGTTTCTCTCATTGAGTCTCTTTACCTCATCTTATAGGTTGCTTATACATACATCTGTGTTAGCGTTATCTCTCTCTCTCTCTCTCTCTCTCTCTCTCTCTCTCTCTCTCTCTCTCTCTCTGCATCGTTCACCTCCCTTTTCTCCCATTTCCCCTTCTTTCTTCCTCTCGCAGCTCACGTCCTCAGCGGGGTCAGTCAGCTGGCTCTTATACTTCTACCCAAAAAGATAGCCAGTGGAGGCAATAATAAGGCGAAATTTTATCTAAGTAACTTCTATGAGCGAGAAATTATGCGATGAAATGGAAAGCCAGGCGCAGCTTCAACAGCACAGGAATTAAAAATATAAACAGGTATAAATAGGTTTTATGTATATAGGGTGTTGACGTGTGGTCCTCAGCCTCGGATGAAAGAACACAGCACAACCAAGAATAAATCTGTTGTTTTCTGTCTGTGTAAGTCTGCTGTCTTCTCCCGCCGCCAGACTTCTCTTCTTTATATAAAAATCTAAAGGTCAAAGAGATTCGACTGAGAACTAAAGGTTGTGGGTCTCCACCAGCTCCCCGGAGTCCAGGTGAGTGCTGGAGGGCAGGCCGCTTACACCGCTGGACAGCCTTGGTAACACATTGAAACACAATGTTTTCTTTCTCATCCGCCCTTGTTCATTCCAATTAAGTTATATATATATATATATATATATATATATATATATATATATATATATATATATATATATATATATATATATATATATATATATATATATATATATAAACTTTTCAGATGTAAGCTACTTAAGGGATGAAATAAAGCAGCGACATTTTATTTCAATTATTCAGGGAAAACGAGGGACCAAAACTCACAGCGTTACATTTAACAATAATCATGACTGTTCGGTATACATTCAACATCATCTTTTATTTCTCATTCATCAACTGCTTAAACAATCTCACAATAAAAGTCACTTTAAGACAACTACCAGACCACCTGTGAGGGACCCTTGTGTTGCCGCACACTCTGAGTGAGGCATTACTTCTGCTCCTCATCTGCGGCTCAGAACTCTTACAACTCAGCCGTCCCCCCATCGAGTGAGTGTGTTGTGTAGCTAGCACAGATGTACGACTTCACATTTTTCATCTAGACAGCTGAATGAAGACCTAATAATAAATTATCCATTTCCAATAACTTGAAGACATATTGTGATCTTAGAGTCACGGCATCAGCGAGGCATCTGTCTGTCTGTCTGTCTATCTGTCTCAACATGGTGGCCGATTTTCCCTCAGGCGTCTTAAGGTTCTTCGATTTTTTTATTTTTTTAAAACTTTCTACGAAATTTAATTTTCCGTCGTCGTCGCTGATCACAACTGAGGAAAGACTCGAAGTTAAGGCGGCGGTGGTTCTTTATCAAGGGTTTACTAGTCATGGTATCCATTTCATCTTCAAAGACAGTGGCAGGCGTCTCCAGGGTCTTACAGAAAAGCAGATTGTTGACCGAAGTACCAGTAGCTTTCAGAGATGGACCAAAGTACAACTTCCACCAACAATTCCCGGATATAACGGCAACATGTAAGTGTTCCTGTTACACACAATGTACTATACATACCCGCGGTGCTGTCTGTGGCTTACAGACATACACGCTGTAACTTGAACTGAACTTTGCAATTTTCTAGTTCTTGGTTCGTTGCCTTGGTCATTGCTTCACCTGTGCTCGTAACTATCTCTAGGAATGTCAGTGGGTTTCTCTGTGTTAGGACCTGCGACCAAGAGAGGCAGTCGATCAACTTGGTCGTTTTCTGTGGCAAAACACTGCAGGAATTTGGTATACCCAGTGATCAAGTAAAGGCACGTTGGATGTAAATTCACTCTAGATCTTTTCAGCGCTTTGTAAATGGTTCTCGTATCGTCATGTAAATTAAACTACGCGATAGAAGGAGGTCTGCTGTATATGTACCCAGACGTACTGATGTAGCAGCCACCAACGTGGACTGTATATAACTCATCTGGCCTCCAAATCATTCTGTCTAATGCAGGAGGCACTTCAAGCGCTCAACAAGACTCTTCGTCGAAGCCATTCCACTTCCCACCCCCTTGTTCATGTGTGTGTGTGTGTGTGTGTGTGTGTGTGTGTGTGTGTGTGTGTGTGTGTATTGTTGTAAGCGTGTGTGGGTGTATGTGTATAATTTACGTTAATATTTATGTATATATCCCCTCCAACCTCCCCACACCACCTCTCTCTCCCTCTCTCTCTCTGTTGCCTCACCCCAACCCACACACATGATACTGCAAGTGTGAAAACTCAAGGAAAAAGACCATTTAGATTCTTTCCTGCTGGTCTTTGCCTTCCTCTTACTACGCCGTAAAGAAGTTCAAAGCAACATTTAATTCCTCTGAGGGCAGCCAGTCAGAGAGGGCAGAGAAAGGGCCAATTTGTTTCGTCCTTTTCCGGTCTTTGTGTGGAAATCTTCTTTATGCATTCAATAAAACACAGAGCGGGCTGGGCTCTTTCCTCCTCCTGCGGTTATGAATTTGCATATGGGCTGTTAGCTCTGTGTGTGTGTGTGTGTGAGAGAGAGAGAGAGAGAGAGAGGGCGCACATGTGTGTTTGAGAGAGATATATAATGTGAATGTGCATCTAAAACGTGGATGAGAGAAGAAGCAGATAAGAGGGAGTCAGAGACAAACACAAAATGAAGAACAAGAAAGAAAAACGACAGAAACAGCACAGACAACCAATCACACACACACACACACACACACACACACACACACACACACACACACACACACACACACACACACACACACACACACACCGCCACCCCCACATATGCGCGCGCTCACTCAACCCCTGCTTTTCTCAAAATAATTATTCAGTCATTTTAGTCTCTAATATTTTGTGTGCCAATAAATGCAAAATGGTGTTGCTCAGCTCATACGTGTCAGCGCATTGCAAAAACACTCAATGCTAACAAGCGCGTTCAAACACTACATTCAGATTTTTTCACTCGAAAGTGAAACGTAACTCTGAAATTGAGAAGGAAAGCTGAACGAACCCGAAATCAGAATTACCCATTTAAATGTTGATCCACCAAGTTCACTCTTTTCACCAAGATAAAATTGGAATTTTAAAAACATTTTAAAATTAGTCTTTGATGAGGCAGCATACTTTTCATGCACTTACATACAGGAGAAATATCAAGATAGGTTGTTTCATTCACTGGGATATTATAGAAACATCACGAGAAGATATACGTTTTATACGCCAGAGATAAACTGTTAATTTCCCTATACATTTTGATATATTAACCTTAAAGTATGATAACATTTATATACATGGAAACAGGAAAACACAATAAGATTCTTCTGATTTTTTTTAAAGTTTGCTATTTTAGATATACTGATATTTTAGAAGCGTCTTTGACATATTAGAATACTGTACGATCGAAGATTGTTTGATATAGGACCCTACTAGTTTGTTTAGCTGGTCATCGAGATTTATAATAAATTGATCATAAAGTGTTGTCTAATGGTAGACCCTGCTGCCATTTGGCATCCCAAAGTTGTGACCAAGTCCCAGGTTGCTGATCTGACTTTCTGCCTCATTTACACACAATTGCAGGGTCTCAATTGTTTCTCTTATTATTGACAACATAACAAACATATATTGTTTCTCACTCTTGATCTTTTTATTTAACTGTTGTATTTATTTATGGGCCTTTATTATTATAATATTTTTATTTAATATTTTGTTATTAATTATTATTATTATTATTATTATTATTATTATTATTATTATTATTATTATTATTATTATTATTATTATTATTATTATTATTATTATTATTATTATTATTATTATTATTATTATATATTCGCCCCCAGGCCCTGATGTGGGCCATTGACCTGTGCCCTGGTGGGCTAATCCCATAAAAAAAATTTTCATGTCATGTACGTGAGAGAGAGAGATTTACAGTTATATTTAATCTACTGACATACAAAGTAATAGAGTAATGTTGACGTAGAGTAATAGTAATATTATAGCGACTCACAAGGCTTACACACGACTATCATCTTAGTGTCTAGCGTCCATGTATAATATAACACCCTCGACCATCAAGACCTGGGGGGAGGGGAGAGAGGGAGAAGAGGAGAGGAGAGGAGAGGAGAGGAGAGGGATGAGGAGAAGAGTGAGAGGAGAAGACTTGTGTTCAGTTTAGTGAGAGCAGGTGAGGGTAAAAGAGACTATATGTGTATAACAACGTATTACCTCTACTTCAATAATTTATAATATAATCTCTTACAACACTAATGGAGGCTGGCGTCTCTCTCTCCCATCTACTATAGGAAGGATGATACAGAGCCAAAGTGATGGTAATTATTGCTTTCTTTATCGACTGGGATGGTAACTTATCTTATCTTAACTATCAACCAAATCTTTCACTACCTTGTTAACGAGACCTGACACTACATTTACCTGCTATAGTAGTCAAATAAAATGAAAATCTACCTTAATTTATATGTCTCAGTATCTTGTTAAATAATGAACACAGGTATCTTGTTTACTGGGACATAAATCGTTTTAAAGCGATAAACGGGCAAAGTGAGAACGATAGCCAGGGTCAAGATTATATCCCTTCAAAAATTACTATGTAAATTATGATTGGTGTAAATGGGTTCGAACTACTAGGGCTCTCACTGTCAGGTTCCAATACTCCGCCTCGCCTCATTACGACTCCCATGTGCCATTACAGTGTTCTAAAAGGCTGATTGCTACTTTAATTAATTTATGTCTATTCTTGTAATTGGGCAAACTGGTCTAATGAGAGGACATTGGCAATTCGAAGTGCAATTAATGAATATGTATTTAACTTCTAAAACCTTTTATGGATTATCAAAAATTTCTCCCAGATACTCAAGTCTTTATGGGTCAATATTGCCATCACTGAGCATAAATTCTTACCTTATAATCGTCATTTCCATTCTTATAAATCATAACATAACAACCATTACTTATATAAATCATAGATAGCAAGATCGTTAATCATAGCAAATTTAGCAAACATAGCAAATCATATACAAAATCATATGACATAGGGACACAATCAGATTTGTAAAAACAACATCACTATCGACGTCGACATGAAATCGTTAGAAACATATCTTCAACGTTTCAAGCATAAAAATCATTTGACACCGGGATAGCAGATTTACTTGGTAAAAACAACCTTAGCAAGAATCAAGTCAAGAAACAAGATTTAACTAGGCATAGCAAAAGCATAGCAAACATAGATTTACACTTATATATATAGATTGTGCTTATATATATATATACCATGCCACCACCACCACCATTATCACCACTACCACCATCACTAACACCACCACCACCACCACCACCACCACCATTTCTAACATCAGAACTATCATTACCACTACCACCTCCACCACCATCACCATTACCAAGACGATAATGATGACGGTGGTGTGCTCGCAGGACTCGACAAAAATAAAATAATGGTGAATTCAGAAGCAAAAGAGAAAATAAAAATGACAAAAAGAGAAAGCACAGAGACTGAGAGAGAGTATCGGAGTACAATTGGAATTCCGAAGGAGGTCTTCTCTCCATTCCTTCCTGAGCTGTGTGGAAAAAATAAACCCACAACGTTCTCTCTTCTTTTTTTTCTTCTTTTTTTAAACCATGGAACGTTTCTGGGGACGTTTTCTATACATCATTATGGTTTAAACGTTTGTTGAAATAGAAGCAAAAATGTTGGAAAACTGGGATTATTTTTCCTCCATGTTTTTGCTTAAGTTTTAGATAAAAATCAATATATTTCCGTATTCTAGTACAATTTTATAGGCCTGATTTAATAACTAGTTCCATATTAAACCATGATGTGTATGGTGTAAGTCTTGCGAGAGGTCATACACAATAATATATATACATGGTAGTATACTGTACAATGTGTTATACAGATTCACACTTGTATACCCATCGTCCCTAAATTCTTTATTTACGACACACGGGACGAAACACATTATAAAACTGTCTTATTGGAATCGTCAATGTTGGGAAACTGATGATGTGTGTAGATGAGGCTGACAAAATGGCTGAGAACGGTGACAGCTGAGTGAGAGTTGAGTGGGAGATGAGTGGAGGTTAAGTGAGAGTTGAGTGAGTGTTGAGAGGAGGTTGAGTGAGTGTTGAGTGGAATGTGAGTGAGTGTTGAGTGGAGGTTGAGTGAGAGTTGAGTGAGTGTTGAGTGGAGGTTGAGTGAGAGTTGAGTGGAATGTGAGTGAGTGTTGAGTGGAGGTTAAGTGAGAGTTGAGTAAGTGTTGAGTGGAGGTTGAGTGAGAGTTGAGTGAGTGTTGAGAGGAGGTTGAGTGAGTGTTGAGTGGAATGTGGTGGTGTTGAGTGGAGGTTAGTGAGTTGAGTGAGTGTTGAGTGGAGGCTGAGTGGAGTTGAGTGAGTGTTGAGAGGAGGTTGAGTGAGTGTTGAGTAGAATGTGAGTGAGTGTTGAGTGGAGGTTGAGTGAGAGTTGAGTGAGTGTTGAATGGAGGTTGAATGAAAGTTGAGTGCGAGTTGAGTGGATGTTGAGAGGAAGTTGAGTGAGTGTTGAGTGGAATGTGAGTGAGTGTTGAGTGGAGGTTGAGTGAGAGTTGAGTGAGTGTTGAATGGAGGTTGAAATGAAAGTTGAGTGCGAGATGAGTGGATGTTGAGAGGAAGTTGAGTGAGAGATGAATGAAGGTTGAGTTAAAGTTAAATTAACGTTAAGTGAGATTGGAATGAAAGTTAAATGAGAGGTGAATGGAGATGAAGTGAGAGATGAGTGAAGATTGAGTGTACGGTAATTGTAGATGAGTGAGAGCTGGGAGAAAGTTGAGTGAAGAACGAGTAAAGGTTGAGAATAAAATTGGCCAATTATTCTGTCCATCACCAAGTAACTAATTAAGACTTTCACACCTGAAGGCTCTATGCAGGTACCATACATCTAAATCAATAAGTACTATACACCTATACTGTATACATAAAGTAATTCATATAAAAGTAATTCATATACTTATAAAAGGTTCTTATATATCTTAATTAGTTTAAAAAAAATGTATTACCTGTAAGTACCTGACCCTACGTAGGCATTAATAAGTCTGATTTATTAAAATACATGATCTCCAAGTTACAGATGTAGTAAAAATACATAACAATACAATAAAAAAAGAGGAGAAGTAGTGGATAATGAAACTCACAATACAAAAGAGGAAAAGAAAGAGAGAGAAAGATTAAACCAAAAAATAAAACATACAACACAATACAATGGGAGACAAAAAAGAGAACTACGATAATTGTTGGAATCTAACAAAAGAGAGAGACACAAACCATAAGAAAAAAAATAGATTTGTTGACATTCGTCGTTGGATGAAAAATACTGCGGCGTGTTATTTGTGATTCCTGGACCCTCTCCCCCCCCTTGACCTTCCACAATATAAACAATATAACACAATTTCCAAATCTGACTGCATCTGCTAGTGACAGAGGTGGTTAGTGGTGGTGGTGGTATTGCATGGGGGTAGAGGTTGGGGTGGTTGGGTGGTTGTTGGAGGAGCATAAAGGTAAGGGTGGTTGGGTGGTTGTTGGAGGGGGATAGAGGTGAGGGTGGTTGGATGGGTGGTGAAGGGGGAGATAGAGGTGAGGGTGGTTGGGTGGGTGGTGGAGGGGCGGGAATGAGGAGGTGAGGGTGTTGGGTGGGTGGTGGAGGCAGGGGTAGAAATTGAGGGTGGTTAGATTGAATTGAGGTGGAGGGCAGGAGTAGAGGTGAGGGTGGTTGGGTGGGTGGTGGATGGCAGGAAAGGGGTAAGGGAGACGGTGGGTTTGGCACAAAATAACAGAACGTGTTTTTACATAGAAATTCGGCCAAATACATAAAGACGTGGCAGGTGAGACAAACAAAAATTGTCACAGTCCTTGACCTCTCACCTCTACCTCTGGCATCGGACCTCTAACCTCTGACCTCTCACCTTTGACATGGTTACACAAATAAAAGTGGTGAACTTAAATTGTAAATATATATATATATATATATATATATATATATATGTGTGTGTGTGTGTGTGTGTGTCTGTATGTGTGTGTGTGTGTGTGTGTGTGTGTGTGTGTGTGTGTGTGTGTGTGTGTGTGTGTGTGTGTGTGTGTGTGTGTGTCTGGCTCTGTATGTGTGTGTGTGTGTGTGTGTGTGTGTGTGTGTGTGTGTGTGTGTGTGTGTGTTTGTGTCTGTATGTGTGTGTGTGTGTGTGTGTGTGTGTGTGCGAGTTTGTTACGAGGTGTATATTTAACAAATCTTATATTCACTTAAAGAAAATATATAGAAACAGTTTACATGGTTCTTTTACTTATTGTTTTAGTTTAACGTTGGGAGTTTTGTACCAATAAATGAAAAAAGAAAAAAGAAAACGAAAACAGTAATATAAATGCAAAACCTGAAGGGGGACGAAGCAATGAAAGAATAACATGTGACTGTAACTGATAAAATAAAAATAAAAGAATGAAGAAAAAGAAAGAAAAACAGACCGAGTTCTTTAGTCTAATCAATACATCCATCAAAGGGAAGAGGTGCAGAAAAACATGGTATTTATATGATAGTAACTATGTTAACAATAATAAAATAATGATAATAATAATAATAATAATAATAATAATAATAATAATAATAATAATAATAATAATAATAATAATAATAACAATAACAACAATAATAATAACAACAATAATAATAATAATAACAATAACAACAATAATAAAAACAACACCACCAACAACAACAACAAGAAAAACAATAAACATCTAAACAAAAGTAGACCATATAACAAAACTTCTATAATACTGTACTGTTTTTTTTCGAAAATATTAAAACTCTGAAACACCAAGACCTTAGCTGACCAAGACCCGTAAAACCTCCGGGGTCTGTCGCCTTGTGTGGGGAGGTAACGACGTCTTACGATGGCAACACGGAGAGTGAGGGAGGGTGAGGGAGAGTTGGAGACAGGAAGGGAGTGTGGTAGGGTCAGGTAGAGTGGGGAGTGGGGGAGGGTGATGGTGAAAGTGATGGAGTGTGAGGGAGAGAGACGGAAGGTCAAGAAAAGTTGGAGAAAGGGGAGTGAGGGTGGGTGAGGGGAGGGTAATAGTGAGTGATGGAGTGTGAGGGAGAGTAATGGTGAGTGATGGAGGGTGAGGAAGAGAGCGAGGGAAGGAGGGTGATGGTGAGAGTGATGAAGTGTGAGGGAGAGAGTGAGGGACGGTCAGGAAGAGAGAGAGAGAGAGAGAGAGAGATTGGTGAATGAGGTAGGAAGGAAGGCTAGTGATGAGTGATAAAGGTGAAGAGAGAGAGAGAGAGGTGAGGGTAAGGGGTGCAGGTCGTAATGTGATGAGAGGTGAAGGTCGTGAGGTAGGTGAGTGGTGAGGGGTAAGTGCTGAGGGTCGTTATGTGGTGAGGGGTAAGTGCTGAAGGTCGTTATGTGATGAGGAGTAAGTGCTGAGGGTCGTTATGTGGTGAGGGGTAAGTGGTGTGGGTCGTTATGTGGTGAGGAGTAAGTGCTGAGGGTCGTTATGTAGTGAGGGGTAAGTGCTGAGGGGGATTCGTTATGTGTTGAGGGGTAAGTGCTGAGGTCGTTATGTGGTGAGGGAGTAAGTCTGCTGGGGGTCGTTATGTGGTGAGGAAGTAGAAGTGCTGAGGGTCGTTATGTGGTGAGGGAGTGGAGGCTGAGGTCGTTATGTGGTAAGGGGAGTAAGTGCTGAGGTGTTATGTGGTGAGGTAAGTGCTGAGGGTCGTTATGTAGTGAGGGGTAAGTGCTGAGGGTCGTTATGTGGTGAGGGGTAAGTGCTGAGGGTCGTTATGTGATGAGGGGCAAGGGGTGAGGGGGGGAAGAAGGAGGGGGGAGAGAGAAAGAATAAGACAAATTAACATAATCAAGTTTATTCTTCCTTCAAGTTTTCATATTTCGTTCAATGTTATAGGAATGATATTTTCCGGCATTTGTTGGTTTATTTATTTATTACGGAGTGGAAAATGCGAAAATAAAATCATCTTATTTATCATTCGTATAAACATATTTCAACACTGTGATTTTAAGCTATACAAAAAGATATGAAGAGAGAATGAATGATGATGCATAGAGATAATAGTGAAAAGAGAGATATATATAAATGTTCTTTTTTTTAGAATAATAAGGACAATGGGAAAATAACTGAATGAGAGAGAGAGAGAGAGAGAGCATACGTGTTTTGTAGAATGAGAAAGAATGAGTAATGAAACAGAGGAAGCATAACACACTTTATACAATGAAGATGATAAGCCCCCCCCCCCCAAACCAAAAAAAAAAAAAATAACTATTCATCATCGTAACATCAATTCCAGAAATCCCTAACTTTTTCCCCCTCAAACTTTCAACATTTCCCCCTAAAAAATTGTGGTTTTTTCCCGATATCTCAACACTGCCCAGACCTCCGTATATTGCCTCCTAATCTCCAAAATTCTCCCCTGCATCTCCCAAATCCCGCCCCCCCATCTCGTCGTCTCAGAATATATCCCAGGTCGTCCCAGTATATATCCCAAGTCTTCTTAGTATGTATCCCCAAGTCGTCCCAATATATCCCAAGTGTCACAGCATCTCCACCAATCAGGGCCCAGATGCCATGTAAACTAAGACTTCGTTAAGAGGCACTGGTCAACTCCTTCAAGAAACTTCCTGTGATTGGTCATTTACATACCCAGAGCTTGGCCAGGTCAGAGGTCACTGCTGAGGTCACTTTCAAAAGAGAGAGTATGATAAAGAGAGAGTAGGTTTATCATTTTTTAATTAAATTTTAAGGGATTGGAACTACGTCTTTACAGAATTAAGTGTTACTTTAATTATAACGGAAATAGCCGCCATCTCGTAGCCGTTCATGATACCACTTTAAAAATATTAAATGTAAAAGAAATTAGTATCTTAACTCTCCTCTACGAAATAATTAACTGAATTATATCACATTTAAAACTTTCTGTGCAGGTTAACACACACACACACACACTCTCTCTCTCTCTCCATACCTACCCCTCTTTTCCTTCCCACCCCATCCCCGTTGACCTCACCCAACATTCCTAACAACCGCCGAGTAAACATTTAAATTTAATTTGAATTTGAATCAGGAGGCAACGTTTTTAACGGCTTTCTCCTACATGGAAGCCGGAACAGAAGTCAGCAGTGGGCGGGTGTCTTTGAGGTTCATATTAACGCCTTCAGCTACTACTATTACTACTACTACTACTACTACTACTACTACTACTACTACTACTACTACACTACTACTACTACTACTAATGCTACTAATAATAATAACCAATCAACCAATCAGAGTATCATCATTATATCTGAGGGTTGGCAACATCATCATTATATCTGAGGGTTGGCAACCAAAGTCCTCCACCCTAAACGTTCCCGGGCTGTTTTTACCAATCCTTCAATATAAAACTACTACCATCTTCTAACTCCCGCCAACCGTAGTCATTAATTACAACCGCCATCACCGAAACATACGCCCATACCACCCACACCAACACCTACAGTCACCACCCAAACCCACACACACACACACACACACACACACACACACACACACACACACACACAGCACACTCCACCCCACCCACACAGCACGCTCCACCCACACAGCCCACCCCACCGACACCACTCACCACCCACACCACCCAACGCCCACACCCGACACCAAAGTAAGACCATTAGACACACGGGTGGAAAAACCTTAGCGCAGAGGACAATTGATTACTGTCTTTTCCAATTATTAAATTTTTGGAGACGAAAATTTTGTAGCAGTTCTGGTAGTGCTGGAGACTTTTCGACACGATTCACAAAATATTTTCTGCTCTCTCTCTCTCTCTCTCTCTCTCTCTGATTGAAGTGTGTACGTTTCAGATGAAATGCATTTCCATCTTTGTCTTTTTAACTCTGTTTGTATAATATTCGTGGATATTACACAAAAAGAGAGAGGGGGAGGGCTGGAGATATACGAAGGGTACGAATAAAAGGATAAATAGAGAAAAAAAGAGTGAGAGAGAAAACAGAGACACAGAAAAATGAGATTTAGCATATACTCACGTCATGCTTTGGAGAGAGAGAGAGAGAGAGAGAGAGAGAGAGAGAGAGAGAGAGAGAGAGAGAGAGAGAGAGAGAGAGAGAGAGAGAGAGAGAGAGAGAGAGAGATTAAAACTCTCCTTTTGAGTCGTGCACAACAAGAGCTTGACGATGAAAGGAGAATTGTACATGTCCAACATCTCCTGGGAGAGCACACGCACTTTCACAAGACTTCCTAAATAAAACGCAAAGCAGTGCAGGTTGCTTTAATGTGATTTTAATACACAAACACTTGGCAGAGAATGTCTGAATGGCGAATATGCGTTTGCTTTACTTGTAGTCAGTGTGTGTGAGGTTGTTGCATCTTTTAGTATACGTGTCCACTTAGGGAACACAGGTAATGAAACATCTCTCCTGGTTCAGTTTTTTTTCACTTGGAATCAGGTAAATTGAGTTCATATTCATTAAATCACTGCGTTAGTCATATCAGTAGTGACCAATGATACTGTAATAGTCATCTTGTGTGTCTGACAAATAATACTCTATAATTATATACATGTGGGTATTTTATATCAATGTGTACTTTAAATATATATACTAAATATCACTTTACCTTTCTGGTATAAGATCGTCCAATACAACCAGAGTGAAGAGTGATTATCATCAAAATTTCAGAGCCAGGCGCCCACCGCGAAACCTGTAAATACCAACCCAGTGACAATGAAACAAGAACAATTACGACATTCTCTCCAAAAATGCCTGTTTAACTTAACCTAACCTAATTTAACCTAACTTAATTTAACCTAAACTAACCTACCTAACCTATTCTAACACCACCACAATTAACACCATGACCACCACCGTCATATCCAACATTATAACCACCATCACCACTACCATCACCGCACCGGCCACCCCTACCACCAACAGCCATTACAGGGTTACAGATTTGTGTGTAGCGGCCAAACATTAAACTTTCCAACAAATTATGTAACACAGAGCCACCATGCGCATTTTTCTCTCAGCCAAAGCCAAGTTACGTGACTTTAATGCCGCATCCTTTACCTAAAGTGGTCAATAGTATTCGGTTAATCGTTACCAGCGGTGTTTCTTTGTGTTGGTGTGGCGGTACGTGTGTGATGGTGTGTCGTGGGTGTAGTGCAGGTATACTGTATGTGTCGGAGGGTGGAGGTGCGTTAAGGTGTGTGATGGTGTGGCGTGGGTGTAGTGCAGGTATACTGTATGTGTGGGAGGGTGGAGGTGCGTTAAGGTGTGTGATGGTGTGGCGTGGGTGTAGTGCAGGTATACTGTATGTGTGGGAGGGTGGAGGTGCGTTAAGGTGTGTGCTGGTGTGTCGTGGGTGTAGTGCAGGTATACTGTATGTGTGGGAGGGTAGAGGTGCGTTAAGGTGTGTGATGGTGTGGCGTGGGTGTAGTGCAGGTATACTGTATGTGTGGGAGGGTGGAGGTGCGTTAAGGTGTGTGATGGTGTGGCGTGGGTGTAGTGTAGGTATACTGTGTGTGTGGGAGGGTGGAGGTGCGTTAAGGTGTGTGATGGTGTGGCGTGGGTGTGTGCAGGTATACTGTATGTGTGGAGGGTGGAGGTGCGTTAAGGTGTGTGATGGTGTGGCGTGGTGTAGTGCAGGTATACTGTATGTGGGAGGGTGGAGGTGCGTTAAGGTGTGTCCTGTGTGTCGTGGGTGTAGTGCAGGTATATACTGTATGTGTGGGAGGTGGAGGTGCGTTAAGGTGTGTCCTGGTGTGTCGTGTAGTGCAGGTATACTGTGTGTGGGAGGGTAGAGGTGCGTTAAGGTGTGATGGTGTGGCGTGGGTGTAGTGCAGGTATACTGTATATGTGTGGGGAGGGTGGAGGTGCGTTAAGGTGTGTGATGGTGTGGCGTGGGTGTAGTGCAGGTATACCGTATGTGTGGGAGGGTGGTGGTGCGTTAAGGTGTGTGATGGTGTGGCGTGGGTGTAGTGCAGGTATACTGTATGTGAGGGAGGGTGGTGGTGCGTTAAGGTGTGTGATGGTGTGGCGTGGGTGTAGTGCAGGTATACTGTATGTGTGGGAGGGTGGTGATGTGTTAGGGTGTGTGATGGTACGTGTGTCCTGGTGTGTTCTACGTGTGTGGGTGTAGTGGGTGTAGCCGTATATAGGCTAATTATTTAGGGAATATACTACAGTACAACACACTAACCGCTGTAGAGCTCAACAATTACATTGGTCAGTGGATCATTCTGTGTTTGTATTCTCTCTGTGGCACCTGCATAACACATGGCTTACTTTTATCTCACACAAAACACAGCCTGCAGTTATCTCCAGCCCCAAGAACTGTACATGAATTATTTCCTTCCTAATGTATGTCAACTTCAAAAGTCTTGGCTCGATTGGACTCTATTTTGACCACTAACTCTTTGATACAGTTAAGAAGAGTGAAATCAGATGTGTTATAACAATATTTTCGAGGTTAAGTGAATTAAAATTTTGATTGGCAGCAGAAAAAGATAATATTAAACTAACTAAGAAGGGAAAAAAGGAAAATAATGAAATAGTGGGAATTTTTGTTTTTTTCTTGTAGAGGAAAAATAAAAAAAATGTGAGGGTAATTTCGATATTTTCTTATCATGAAAGAAAAAATAATTAAAAAGAGAAAAATTTTGAGTTTTCTCTACAAGTAAAATACACGAACATTTATGAATCCATTTTATTATTTAAAAAAAATGAAACGTAAAAAGAAGCAAAAAATATTAGTCAATTAAACTTATTTTTGTTCTCACGACGATAAAATTGAAAACGAGGAAGAAAATAGGACAATCATTATTTTTTTCCTGCTCAGCGAATCAAATAGAATTTCTCCAGACTCACCCTCAAGGTACGGGCTTCATGTCAGGTCAATTTCTCGTCTTTGGTAAGGGATAAAGCACAGGATTTTAAACTCGCGTCGTCTTACCTATTGTGAGTCCGAGGACTTTGTGGACTTGACCCAACACCAAATGCACAACGGGGACATCTGTCAGGTCATATGAGTTCAGGTGAGTGTGTGTGTGTGTGTGTTTCTTCTCTCTCTCTGTTTGTATGTTTCTGATTACATGTTCTGTCTGTGTCTGTCTGTCTGTCTGTTTGTCTGAACGCGGTAGTGTAAAATATAATTAAATGTGTTTCATGAAGTGTTTCTAAATAACAGTGGGTAAGTACACACACACACAGTGACCGTCCCTCAGTGACCTCCACCACCAAGCACTAGCAAGATTTGGCAGTGGACTACTGCACCATCCTCGTCATCGCCACCTCCTGCCACCGGCAGTCCCCCGCCCACCTCGCGTAGTCCGCCACTACAACAAAATTCAGCCCATAAGAGCCCGCACTGATAGATATAAGAATAGCACCATCCCATCTATTGTTAAAATAATAAACAACTCCTGATTTATATACTGTACAGCCCTGTAAATGTATTCAACGCATATCATTATGTCTAAATCAAATGTAAGTTTGTATATTTTCAGCCACCGGCTGCAACTCTATTAATAAACCGTTTATTATTATTACACACACACACACACACACACACACACACACACACACACACACACACACACACACACACACACACACACACACACACACACACACACACACACACACACCACACACACACACAAACACAGGCGACTCCTCACAAACTCGTAAACAACAACCAATAACCAGCTTCCCACACCTTCAGTACACAACCTTGGAATTAGAGAAGCCAGAACAATACCTTACCATTACCTCGCCGCTTGCAAGACGAAGAACCCGAGGGTGGCTGCCGGGTGTTATGGGAAGGTGGTGAGGGTTGTCGGGTGTCCATCTAAAGCTTAATGTGAATATACTTGACAGCTTATGTTACGTTTATCGTTTGTGTGTGTGTGAAAGAGAGAGAGAGAGAGAGAGAAAAGAGAGAGGAGGGGGTAATGAAAAGAAAGACAGACAGACAGACAGACAGACAGACAGACAGACAGACAGACAGACAAACAGACAGACAGACAGACAGAGATCTGCAATAATTCAAAGCAACAGGTCCTGTACTTAACTTTCAACGCGTAACTATGATAAATGAACACAAGTAGACACAAAAAGGTATTAAAACTTTTGAATGAACACGAAAGTTTTGATCACCTAAACATATAGCATCCTAATTTTGCCTCTTGACTTAATAGAGGTTATGAGACGGCAAGATGACGACACCGCGACAGATTCTGGGTAAAATTCTGTGACTCCCCGCCCCCCCTCCTATCTGTCTTCCCCGTCCTTCCCAATGTCTACAAAAAATTCTAAATAATTAATATAGTTTAAATTTTGTTGAGTGAAAATTCTATATATTTTTATTTTATCGTTTTGGGGTTTGTTTGGTGAGATATATAAGATCGTGTATAGACTAAATTGGTACTTTTGGGGTGTTTTATCAACAAATGAAATGAGTAAACGAGACCTTGGTAACCAAACAATCAAAACCAAATTTATTAGGTATACAAAAACAAGGCAACCAATTTTATTATAATCAAACTAATGAAAAAAAAAACCTGCATTGCCGTTGTTTGGTTGATTATGTGTGATTTGCTTTTGTTCGTGTTGTTTACCATCTAACGCAAACAAACATGGCGTCTACCATCGTCCCCGCAGCTGATGGAGTCTATCTCTATAAATTTTCACTAAATATGAAAAATATTGGGGAACAAAATTATCCAGGAATATAATTGTCCTAAACGAAAATTAAAACTTTAGTCATCCGTAAAAGCTTTTTGTGTCAAATTAATATATTGATAATTACCCTGATAATTGTATTGTTGTTATATAAATGTGTTTAAAATAAGCTCCTCTCTCCCTCGCTTTCTTCTTTTAAGCTCTCTCTCTCTCTCTCTCTCTTCTCATTGTTCTCTCTCTCCCACTTTCTTCTCAACCTATTTATTCTCCTATTATATATCTGTCTCTCTCTAGTATACTCCTACGATTTCTCTCTCACCTCTTTCTTTCTCTTCACTATGTGCTCTCTCTCCCATTTTCTTCTTTACTTATTTTTTCTCCTATCATCAGTCTCTCTCTCTCTCTCTCTCTTTCTCTCTCTCTCTCTCTCTCTCTCTGTCTCGTTGTTTTTGTTGTATTTTGTCTTCTCGTATTTTCTAAACAATAAACTAACACTGCTAATGAAAGAGTCTATTTATATGCTAATCAGTTAATTAACTTTCAATGGAAAATTAACAAAGCCTTTCACTGTGAGCTTGTATAACTAGACCAGTGAGGCCATCAGGCACAAACACACGGTCAGACAGACAGGCAAACAGGCAGACATATAGACAGAAGGACAAAAAAAAAACAGACGGGCAAAGTGGCAATAACAGAGGCAGAAGTTAATTGCAAAGGAGAATCGAGAACTAGACAGGTAGATACATAGTCAGACAGGTAGCTAAATGAGCTACAGACAGACAGACAAACAGAAACGTGGGCAGGCCGGCAGACAGCTGTATGACGAACAGAGAGGAAGATAAACAATTAGACAGGTATAGAGATAAACAGACAGATTCCTCGGCAAACTGACTGTGACAGGAATAGAGTCAAACAGGTAGACATATTAGTAGTCATATGAACCGACCAAAAGACAGGTATTTAAACATTAATATACACAGAGACACAGACAGGCAACTCATTTACTCTAAAACAGACACCTTATTATTCAGAGATGAAGAGATTAAGTAGATGGGTTCTTAATTCTCTTAATTAGACTACAGGTTAATTAAGAATTCCTATAGACAGGTGATATCCTCCGTAATAACACACCTGTCCTCTCTCTCTCTCGCTTAGTGACATGAAGCGGCAAATTACACAACTGTTCACCTGTCAATCACATCTCCGTCAGCCCAGTTAATTTAAGCGACGTTCTTTTTTACCTTATAAAACCCAGGTATAGTGTCAGCTGAAGCCATGACACCCGGGTTTAGTGTCAGCTGAAGCCATGACACCCGGGTGTAGTGTCAGCTGAGGCCATGACACCCGGGTTTAGTGTTAGCTGAGGCTATGACACCCGGTGTTCCGTGTCAGCTAAAGTCATGACACCCAGGTTAAGTGTCAGCTGAGGCCATGACACCCAGGTGTAGTGTCAGCTAGGGTCATGACACCCAGGTTAAATGTCAGCTGAGGCCATGACACCCAGGTTTAGTGTCAGCTGAGGCCACGGCACTTGTGAATGATCACCCAATTAGAATTACCTGATATGGTAAAAATGAATTAGGGGAAACTATAGTAAATCAGGTATCGTCAGTGTGGGTTTCGTTAGCTTAGGATAAGTTAAGTTAGGTTAGGTCGGGTAAGGTTAGGTTAGGTTAGGTTAGGTTGTCGATATAACAATAAACACATATGGAGACAGACAGACCGACAGAAAGACAGAGACAGACAGACAGACAGACAGACCGACAGAAGAGGCAAACAAACAAAACAAATAACATCAGTATAATATTAAAGAAAGGATAATAAAGCGAAAGGATCGCCTCTGAGACCGACCTCATACAAAAGAATAATTAAAAAGAAAACGCCAAAGAAAATACCTCATTAACTTGCAATATCCCGGAGGAAAAACATCTCAAACCCCTAATGTAATAAAGGTTGGAAATTCAGACAAATAATAAGAGTACTCTCACCTTTATGGAGCTCTGAAGAAAGTGTTCCCGTGGCCCTGGACAGGTAATGAGTTTAATTAACATAGCGTAGTTGTGGTTAAATTCAATCTAGTGAAAATAGGAACGACCCATTTTGTGTGTGTGTGTGTGTGTGTGTGTGTGTGTGTGTGTGTGTGTGTGTGTGTGTGTGTGAGTGTGTGTGTGTTTCTTTCACTTGTACTCTCATTATTTCTTCTCTTTTCTTTCAATCTCTCTCTCCAATCTCACTCTATATCTCTTTCTCTTTTATCTTACACTCTCTCTCTCTCTTCCTCTCTCAGTACAGAAAGAATCCAGCACCAACTATCTGAAGAAGGGCTGAGAAAGGCATTCTTGGGGGAGCGGACGCAACTCACGCAAAATTCCCGCGAGCTGCTTTAGGTTAGGCTGGACCCCGGGAATTCTCAGGCAGGTCTCCGGGAAAACTATTTGATACTCCGGTAAGCGGATGAGACTCCTACGAAAAGATTGGCGCTCGTACTGTAGGAGGAGACGCCGCTTTAACGAAAGAGTTGAGGTGAACGTTCGTCTGGCGTAATCAATCGGTCATTGTGAAGGAGCCTCGGTCGGTTCGTCTGGTGTGAATTATAAATGTGTCGTACAGTAGTTCTTTTATTGTAAGAAAATTTGGTGGACACCGTTTTTCTCTTTGGTAATGATAATAATAATAATGGACGAAATAGCATTAAAAATGATGACAAGAGTAATTACTGAAGTAAAAACATAACAACACCAACAACAATAAAAACGGCAATCACGACAAAAAAAAAAAAAATAATAATAATAATAATAATAATAATAATAATAATAAAAATAATTAATAATAATAATAATAATAATAATAATAATAATAATAATAATAATAATGATAATAATAAATTAATAATAACAATATCACACACACACACACATACACACACACCCAATATCACACGCAAGCAGGCAGTATCATGAAGGTGGGCGAGCCAAGACATCTCCCTCAGATGAGACTGTCAGCTGGCGCAGGTGAACCTTAATTGAAAGAGGTGTTGAGAAAGACCAGGTGTTGCGTGGTGTGAGGCAACCCACCTGTGTGTGTGTGAGAGAGAGAGAGAGAGAGAGAGATAGAGAGAGAGAAAGAGAGAAAGAGAGAGATAATAAATGAAGTTTGACGAAGTAAGGGATATGGGTAGAAAATTAGAGAGAAAGGCAACAACACATGTTTAAATAAATTGATAGATAGGAAGACACATAGATAAAGAATGATAATATCTAATAGCGAGATAAATGAGAAGAAAAAATGATGAAGAAAGATACATAAACAGTTGATAGATATATAGATAGTGTAGATAGATAAATAGACATATAGATATTGTAGATAAGTAGATTGTTAGTTGTATAGATTCTGTAGATAGAGTGTCAAGGTAGGTTGTCTAATACAGTATACAGTAAGTGAATAATAACGTAGTAACAATAAGTAACATTAAAACAACCGTAAAGTAATGCATAAAAATAAAAATAATAAATTGAAATATATAAAATAAAATACAGTGATACCTAAATAAAATGTGAACAAGAACATGTTCGATTATAGAAATATAATTTCTTTCAAACTCTGAATGACAAAACAAGAAGACGATTTTTCTATTCCCTAAACTCGAACGCTGTTTTTGATGACTTCACACAATTTACACTGAAATACAACAATACATGAAGATAAAAATACACACACACACACACACACACACACACACACACACACACACACACACACACACACACACACACACACACACACACACACACACACACACACACACACACCTCCTTCCATTACCCTAGGTCCGAACACACTCCAGGTTGTAGATTCCACGAAGCTCCTCGGCGTCACCATAGACAGCAAACCTAAATTGGAAACCACACGTCAGTGAGAGTTATCAAATCCTCCAGTTTCCGTCTCCACCTCCTCCGCCGACTCAAGTCCCTCAAGGTTCCTGCACAAGCTCCTCCAGTGTTTACCCACAACATTCATAGCCCCAAGCTCACCTATGCCTCCCCCACCTGGTCTTCCTCCTAAATGCCACACAACATAAGCACTAGAAAAAAGTGCAAAAGAGGGCATGCAAGATTATTCTCTCCCCTTCCTGCTCCACATATCAAGAAGCGCTCAACACACTGACCCTTTCGACTCTCACTGACCATCACCACGACCTCATCTGCAAATTTGGTAAGAAGCTTCTACACCATCCCCGACACCGGCTCCTACTACCACCTGAGATCCCTTGTCCGAGAATTGCTGTTCGACACCACAACCGCATCCAGCCCATACGTGCACGAACTGATCGCTATAAGAACAGCCCAGTCCCAACCATTGTAAAAATTATCAATAACATATAATAAATCAGTGTATTCACTCCCAGTAAACACTGCTCCTTGCACTGTCACTATGTTGAAATGAACTGTAGTTTGAGCTTTTCCACATCTAGTTATTATATGTCTTATTTGTGTCACTTATGTTACTTGTATATTATTTGTAATTCGTAACCCACTCCCCAAATATGTAACTGTATATATTTTCAGCCTTCTGCTGCCAAGCCTTTCAATAAACCGTTAATTACACACATATTACACATATACATATTATTATTTATATATATATATATATTTATATATATATATATATATATATATATATATATATATATATATATATATATATATATATATATATATATATATATATATATATATATATATATATATATATATATATATATATATATATATATATATATATATATACTTTGAAGGCGTTTAAAATTAAAAAATAAATAAAAATTACCTTCGACTTTAAAAAATTAAATAAGATATTGAAAACTCTAGCAAGAAAATCCCAAAATTATATTAGCAAATTATCTTTTAATAATATCTTTAAGTTTATATAATTCATGTATGTTTTTTTAATCTTTAAAATCCAAATGTCGGCAGCAAATGAAAATACATTTTCATCCACTTATAAAATGCAGTGACGCTCTAGATCTTTAAGCCTTGAGAATTCTGTCTGTCTGTCTGTCTGTCTACTTTTCTACATCTTAGTTTGTATCTCGAACTATGTACTGTACTGTATAGTTTCCGTACACCTTGAGTCATAGGAAGTTTATTAGAAAACACACACACACACACACACACACACACACACACACACACAGACACACACACACAATGAGAAAGGGATGATACTCAGATACACAGTGACCGACCCGCCGTGTGCAGATGTCACCAGCCTATGATTTATAGATCAGAAATGCTGGAAATTGTCCCCGAGAGCAAAGGACACGTCCGAATGATATTTTTTCCGGGTGTAAGAGGTGGTGGAGGGTGGTGGGTGGAGGGGTGGTGGGTGGGAGGGTGGTGGGTGGAGGGTGGTGGGTGGAGGTAGTATGGAGGTGGAGGGTAAGATGGGTGAGGGTGATGGGTAGAGGGTGATGGAGGGTGGGTGGGATGGTAGTGTGTTGGTAGGCATAGGACGGTAGTATGGTAGTGTGGTGGTAGTGGTGGTGTGGTGGTAGTGTAGTGTGGTGGTAGTGTGGTAGTAGGGTGTGTGTAGTGTGTGTAGTGTGGTAGTGTGGTAGTATGGTAGTGGGTAGAAAGGATAGTGTGGTGGGTGTGTGGTGGGTAGCAGTGTGTGTGGTGGTGTGTGGTGGTGTGTGTGTGTGTGTGTGGTGTAGTGTGGTAGTGTGGTGGTGTGTGGTGGTAGTGTGTGTGTGGTGTGTGTAGTGTGGTGTGTGGTGGTAGTATGGTGTGGTGGTAGTGTGTGGTGGGTGTGTGGTAGTGTGGTGGTAGTGTGGTAGTGTGGTAGTAGTGTGGCAGTGTGGTGGTAGTATGGTAGTGTGGTGTGGTGTGTGGTGGTAGTATGGTAGTGTGGTGGTAGTGTGGTAGTGTGGGTGGGTAGTGTGGTAGTGTGGTGGTAGTGTGGTGTGTGGTGGTAGTGTGGTAGTGTGGTGGTAGTGTGGTAGTGTGATGGTAGTGTGGTAGTGTGGGTAGTAGTGTGGGTAGTGTGGTGGTAGTGGTGTGGTAGTGTGGCAGTGTGGTGGTAGTGTGGTAGTGTGGTGGTAGTGTGGTAGTGTGGTGGGTGTGTGTGGTAGTGTGGTAGTGTGGTAGTGTGGTGGTAGTATGGTAGTGTGGTGGTAGTGTGGTGGTAGTGTGGTAGTGTGGTGGTAGTATGGTAGTGTGGTGGTAGTGTGGTAGTGTGGTGGTAGCGTGATAGGACTTGTGGTAGTAGTGTGGTAGGTTTTGTGGTGGTAGTGTGGTAGGGCTCTTGTAGTGGCAGCGACAAAGGAAGTGTTACATGCAAACTCCACATTAGACCAGTGAGCCTTGCGTGTCCTTCTCCTCTCTCCCTTGATTCTATTGCCCTCTCTATCTCTCTCCTTCTCCTCCTTTCCCATCCTTTTTTCTATTAGTCCCTCTATCTCCCTTCCCTCTCCGTCCCTGCCCTCTTTTTCTTTCTATTTTTGAAGGACTTTTCCACCCAACATCTTTTTTTTTCTGTTTCTCCTTTACTCTTCCTCCATTCCTTCTTTTCTTTCATTCCCTCTTTATTACTATTTTATTTCTCCTTTCTCTCCACCTTCCTTCCCTCCCTCCTTCTAAATTTCCCACCTCCTCTTTTCCTCCCTCCTTGTTTTCTATCTCCCTTTCTCTTCATCTTTCTCTCCCTCCTTCCTTTATCATTTGTCTTTATCTTTCCTCCCCCATCCTCCCTCTTTTATCCATCTTCTCCATCTCTCTCTCTTTCTCTTACTTTTTTCTTTTTAATGGGTAGTTTTACGAGGACATTAGGTGAGAGAGAGAGAGAGAGAGAGAGAGAGAGAGAGAGGTTGAATCTCTCGCTAATACTCTAATTTATTATTGTATTATGTGGTGTGAGGAAGGCCTGTGATTCTCTCTCTCTCTCTCTCTCTCTTTTGATATTTCTTCCTCGTTTCTCTCTTTTACTGCTGTATTTTTTTTATTCTATTTCCTTCATTTCCTTTTTTCTTCATTTATAATTGTCTATTATCTAATGATCTCATTATTATTTGTATGCTTGACTGTCTCCCTCATTTACTTATTCGTCTCAAGGGAGGGCGAATGGGAGAGGAGACAAGAGAGTGGAAGGTGAAGGAGAAGGATGGGCCTAGGAGAGGAGTGTTTACGGTTAATTCGCCAACAAGTCAATTCGCCCTCAAGTCCATTCGCCCCATTTAAAGTTTATTCGCCCACACTTAGAAGTCGGTTCGCCCACACCTGAAGTCAGTTCCCCCACAGTTTGTCAAGTTCTATTTATGTTTATCCATGTACTAGATAACAATGTAATAAATATAAATTAAGTCTCAGGTTGTTTATTTGGTGACTTTTAAATAAAAAAACCTACATAAAATACACAAACTAAAAAAATTTAAAATATCAATCATAAAAGTAACATAGAGTGGACTTAGGATGTTTGGTCACATATCAGCCGCTGACTGGTCCATTGAGATAGGCGCAAGCTCTTAAAAGTTTTCCCAAAGAGTGAATGTTTTGGCCTTCAACTCCCTATACTTTCTTTGCTGGTATCCTTCGGAGCTTCTTTTCTGATACCAGCCTTATATGTACAGAGGTTAATCTGACCCTATTTGTGGAGAAGGTTAACAAGCAGGGAAAATGTGTCCTCCTCATTAAAAAGTAACGCGTTCACAGATCTCCCGCCAGCAATGTTCTCTAAGTAGATGCCAAGTAATGTTTTCTAAGTAATGTTTTCTAAGTACAAAGTAATGTTCTTTAAACGGCCCACTAAAATTTCCTAAATAGTCATAACTCTTCCCTAAATAGTCATCATTGTTCCCTAAACGACCCACCATTGTTCGGTTCTTTACATTAATACATTACTAAACCTAAATAAAACAGGTAACAAAACAGGTGTTGGTGAACCGATTCGATAATGTGGGTGAAATGAACGGATTCCGGAGAGGAGGAAGAGAAAATGAAGAGGAAGAAGAGGAAAAGGAGAAAAGGGGAATGAAGGAAGAGAAAAAGGATAAAACAGCGAAAGGAGAAAGAGGAGGGAGATGATAATGAAAGACCAAAAGCATAGTGATAACAATAATGAGCGAGAGAGACATAGAGAGAAAGAAAAAGTCCAGCCATCTCTTTCACCGTCTAAATGACGCTTTAGAAGAAGAAGAAGAAGAAGAAGAAGAAGAAGAAGAAGAAGAAGAAGAAGAAGAAGAAGAGAATATATAAGTAAAAAAAATAACCATAGAATGTGTGAAAGGAAGAGGTGAGAGCTAACCCCCCCCTCCTCTCCCTTGAAACTCTGTCTTCCTACTCCAACCGAAGTCTCTGGGAAAGGAAAGAAGGGAGAGGAGGGGGGGTGGAGTTAGAGAAGCTGGAGAAGCGGGGTACGACTCTCACTAACGACCACTTATAGCAGGTCAAGTTGTACAAGAAGACTCTGCTGGCTTTTGACTCCACTCAACCCTGAACGTGCGGGTGGAAGAGTGGGAGAGAGTCGGGGGTGAGAGGGGGGGTGGGTGGGGGACAGAGAGGGGAGTGTGGAGAGTGGGGGTGGAGAGTAGGGATGTGAGAGGAGGAAGAGTGAAACAGAGTGGGGGTGAGAGTGGAGGAAAGAAAGGGAGGGTGGAACAGTGGAAGGAGAGTGAAAGGTATGGGAGGAGGAGGCGAAATGGTCTTAGAGGAAGGTGTGAGGGAGGAGGACTGGAGAGAGGGGGACAGGAGAGAGAGAGAGAGAGAGAGGTAGGGAGTGGTGAGCAGGTAGAGGGAGAAGAGGGAAGAGGAGGAGCCCAGGCATGGAGAGAGAGAGAGAGAGAGAGAGAGAGAGAGAGAGAGAGAGAGAGAGAGAGAGAGAGAGAGAGAGAGAGAGAGAGAGAGAGAGGGGGGGGGGAAAGAGGAGAGAAATTAGGAGAGTAAAGGGAAATATGAAAAAAAGGCTTCGTCTCCTAACTAACGGTTCCCAGACAATTGAACCAAATATTACGAAACACGAAGCGAATATTAAGTTAAATCATAAAGGGAAAATAAAAATAAATATAAATATCAATAGCCTATAAAAGTTAATATAAAATATGACATAAAAGATAAAATAATTACGTAAGCATTACAGAAAAATTTATAAAATAGCGGAGTAACACTGAATAAAACCACTGAAAAAATATCTTTAAAATCTAAACTTCACAAAACAATATTGTTTTTATTTTTCTGATTTAAGAATTTCCTTTTAGTTCAGTTCACTATATCATTAAAGTTAAAAACATTCTGAAATTTGTGTTTTAATTTTATTAATTAAAACTTTTTTGGTCGCATTTACAAATACTGTAAGTCATTCCCCAAGTCAGTGCATGTCTTAAAAGGTCATTTGTACTGTGGATCAAGAAAAGTAATTATAGTTTGAACTCAAGAGAGGAGGTGGCTATTTTGTATAGTGTGTGTGTGTGTGTGTGTGTGCACAGGCTGTTGTAATGCGTCTACTGTGGCAGCATTATGTTACTGTTAAGTGCAGGCGCTGCTTACTTCCTTTCGCATTCAGGTGCCGCCGCTGGCTAACCCTTGTGGTGAACAGGGAAGCAACCTTGTGCAAGTCTTCCCCTGCCAGTCAGTACACAGCCTGTTCACCATCAAGACTCCTGCGATGCCTTCTTGTGGCAACACACGGTAACCGGATACCTCGCGGACCCAGGCTAAACCCGCTGCCTTGCGGTAGAGCTCAGGCATCAGGCAGACATGCTTACGAAGCTTCAGTAAGACCCTAACGGCGGAATAAGCGGAAGAGGTGACCAAACGGCGAATGGAGGCAATGCAAGTGGATCGGCAACTCGGGCGTAAAGCCAACAAACTGGGCTATCGGCAGTCTATTGCAACTCCCCTTCTCCCTATTCGTTGCTTTGATGTGTGGTTGCAGCCTGCGCTCCTGCCTCACCACATAAATCAACTCACGAACAGCCATCATCCAGCTCATTATACTTTTCACGAAACGTCCTGAAAGAAGAATCCCCCTTGTAGCAAAAGAGCTGTCTAGGTATAACATCGACATAGCAACCATTAGTGAGTCTTGGCTCCCGAACAAGGGTCGACTCACAGAACGGGGTTCCAGCTATACCGTCATCTGGAAGGGTAAGCCTGCTGGGGAGAGATACCGCATTTATGGAGTTGGCTTTGCTATTTACCAATCCATCCTTACTGATATGCCTGTTGGGATCAACGAGCGTCTCATGACGTTCCGAATTCTACAGAATCTCTCACGTCATGCCTTCTTCAACAGTGCATACGCTCCAACACTGAATCCAGAGGATGACATCAAGGAGGCCTTTTACGCCGACCATGACAGAGTGCTTCGCCAGAGAAGATAAGGCTGTGCTCCTTGGTGACCTCGATACCAGAGTTGGCAGAGATGCTGACATATGGCAGGGGCTAGCAGGGGGAATCGCCTCAACACCGAAGGAGCAACAGAGTCCATAACACCAGGAAGGTCTTGGATACAGTGTTAAGTTATAGGCTAACGTTTCCAAGCACACCTACTTTACCCCCACTCCAGGGACAAGAAGAAGAAAGAGATTACAACAAAAACAGGTGGACCCTCGACAGACTCACCTTGGCTGTACCTATCTCAAGAACACCTCCTCACTCGATATATTTCTTGCACACCTCACTTGTGTCTGGAACGAGTTTATGCAACACACACGTATTCAGGAGCCCACGTATACTGATGGCAGTAGCGGGCCCATTAATAAACTTAACTCCTGTAACGTTAGGTTTTAAAGTCACTTACAAAAAGCTGAGACAAAGAGTAACATTCTTATCTCTACTGTACCTGTATATTACTCTTCTGATTCACGATATAGTGTTGAGAGTGATAGAGAGAGAAATTTTCATAATTTCTCCACCATGAGACATGGATCTAATGTGTGATTCGATGAATATGTACCCATACATATATTGTTTCTCATTTCTGATCTTTTTTCATTTTTGTATTTCTTTATGGTTCTATATTATTATTATTATTATTATTATTATTATTATTATTATTATTATTATTATTATTATTATTAGCAGCATTATTACATTTTCTCCCCCCAGGTTCCGATGTGGGTCAGTGACCTGTGCCCGGGTGAGCTAATAATCCCCGTAAAAAAAAAAAAAAAGTGTTATCTGTGTAACTTTTGGAATAACTGATGCTCTTCAATATGTGATGTCGTGTTTTCATTCTTTTATTATCGCTTGTCAGTAAAGGTAATTTAGAGTTCAAGAACTTTTCTTTAAAATTTCCACTTCTCTCGGAACAAAAGAACAGGGAACAAGTAATGAGGTTAAGCGACCAATACTTATCACCTCAGCCAGGGCCACTTACTGCTCACAACACACCTCTCAGTGTCTTGGTCTCTCTTGCAGAGTAGCTTAGGCATACACATTCACTCCTTCCGCTTCTACAATCACCTTACTAGTATTGGTGCAGGTCACCATAATGTTAGACGCTGTCACAGTTCAAGTGTCCCAGCACACCTTCCAGCCCCACTACCCAGTAAAACTCTTAAGTTAGCTTGGGACGAAGATGCTGCACCACTCTCACCACCATTACCTTCTACCACCTGTGGTTCCTCGCCTATACCGTGTTGTTCGACACGACCTCACAAACACTGTAGTACACCCACAATATGATAAATGAACCACAGAATTACCATAAAAAATTACAGGTGGTGATTAATTAGGCTTGTAGAATAGCAAATAAATGCAAGAGTTATTAGAACAAATGATTGCAAAAATTAAAACTTTTTGACCCCAGACATCCAACATATTGAGGAATGCTTATTGATATTATGAAAAAAATTATATACGAGTATATATATATATATATATATATATATATATATATATATATATATATATATATATATATATATATATATATATATATATATATATATATATATATATATATATATATATATATATATATATATATAAGACAACAGTGATTTTTTTAGAGGCAACTATCTTATTAATAGTGAACAGAGTGTTAACCATCCTTTTTCAGTTTACTGTAATGTGTAGTTCATACTTCTAGCTCTTTTATACTCATTTAACTTTATTATTGTGTGTATTTTTTTTTTTTTTTTTTTATAATTATTATTATTATTGTTCTTGTTATTGTGTGTATTATTATTATTATTATTATTATTATCACACACACACACACACACACACGTGAACACAAATTACGTGGATAAACCCGTCTTCTATTTTAGTTTTAATGTTTGAATGACCATCTATTGACCTGACCTACATATACCGACCTGCACCAATCATTCTTCACACTGACCTACCGATATCTACACTAACAGTATCTAATCTACACACAACCTATACCTAACCTACACCCATCCTACACCAGACATATTCACGACCTGCCTTTGACCTTCAGGTAGACAAGCTCTACATCTGAAAAATACACACGACTTACACACAAATCCGTTTACTATTATACAACTATATTCTAAAGTTTAATTGATGAAGCTAAGACGACAGATAGATAAAGAGATACGGACATGAATAAATAGAGAGATAGTTTAGGGATAAAGTTTCGTTCTCATGTAATTTCGCCTCCAATCGTCATACTGTAGCTATTATACCTCCCACCAGACCCACAATCACCTCTCCTCGCAGTGTAATCTAAGTGGTCGAGTTTCTGAAGTTAAAGATTACGGGAATTGATTATGAGAAAATAGAATCAATTCCAACTTGGGCATTAGTCGTCAATTCAGTCATTCTTGGATATATATATTTTTTGTTTCGAAAAATTATTGTTTCTAAGGAAATTATGGAGTCTTGTTTGTGTTTTTGTTTTTGAACTTTAACACACACACACACACACAGAGGTCACCTGAAGTTCCCAAGTTCTTCATCCAAGCATGACTCATAACTCCTGGTTCAGCACGCACTCCCCGTGGCTTCATATAGAGCTTCAACTTATTGACTTCATATATAGCCTGACCCTTCGGCTTCATATAAACAATGACCTCCTTGGCTTCAAATGGAGCTTCAACCCCGTGGCTTCATATAATGAGAAGCATTTCAAATTCTATATCAACACCTAATTTTATTGTAATTTTTCATATTTTTTTTAATAGGTAGTCAAGACGAGTCGAGATGAGACAAGCTGAGTCAAGACGAGCAAAGGTGAGACAAAACGAGTCAAGATGAGTCGTGACGAGTCAAGATGAGACAAGATGAGTTCAAGACGAATCAAGATGACATAAGAAGAACCAAGATGAGTCAAGACGAGTGAGGTTGAGTCAAGATAAGTCAAGATGAATCAAAATGAGTGAAGAGAAATCAAAGTGAGTCAAGATAAATCAAAATGAGTCAAAACGAGTCAAGATGAATCAGGATGACTTAAGATGAGTCAAGATAATTCAAGATGAGTCAAGATAAGTCAAGATTTAACCAGAGAAAACCAAGATGAGTCAAAACAAGTCAAGATGAATTAAGATTAATCATTCGTGGACACATATACTCTAAGCTACCCACTAGACTAAGCTTAGCTGTGCCTAATATAACCTCTGAGTGAGACTGCCCGCCAGACAATAATATCACCCCCCCTCCACCCACCCCCCACCCCACAATATAGCACTAGAGCACAGTATGACATCCACTTCAACTCTAATATATCCCACGAGGGCACCAATATATCTGCCTAAGGTATATTGTCCCTCGGTATATAATGTCGTATAATGTTTGAAGAGCTATGTATATATGGTATATTTGTAAGGCAAGAAGAGCTGTATTGTGGAGGTTTGAGTTATTGAATGAGTTTTTAGAATAAGGAATTGTGCATTGAATTTTACATTATAATTTACGAAGTAGCGGAGGTATTATCGTGTGTGTGTGTGTGTGTGTGTGTGTGTGTGTGTGTGTGTGTGTGTAGGCTTTCTTCCTATGCGTGTACATTCAATTAATGAAAATTAATTTGGGTTGATCATAGAAAGTTAAATAACAACTTCTCTTTCTTCAACACCCAGTGGATCATCAACTCTACAGGCGAGTGCAGGAATATCACTATTGGCTGGAAGAGAACACTAGCCCTTAAATTATTATTAGTTTCTATACGACTGTCTAGTAGATGGAGGTGAAACGCCACGCCAGACGCTCATGATCGCTCGTCCTGACTTGAATGTCTTGCTATAGTGTGTTACTGTAAGAAGGCACAATGCGAGTAAACGTCCGCCTGGCGTGTCTTACCTCAACAAGAAAATTAATGTCAAGTGTTGTCGATTGGTCATGCTAGCGCGGTTTATGCCCCTCAGCTCTGTATTTTATAACGTATTTTAGCTGTACTTCTGTAGTGTAGCAAAAAATTCCTCTGTCGTATCTATTATTATTTTTTTTTTTTTGCTATACTTCGCCTCTTATAATTTAGTCCAGTAAATCTATTCTCGAAACGCTTCAATTCACATTCTAATCGAACACATCAGTATAGAAGTTTTTATATATATATATATAATTCATGCAAGTGACTGTATTAGCATGCTGTCGTGGGTGTACTTCATCCTATATGAATTAAACCATGGTTGGAATGCTTCACTGAACATTCATTTGATATACAGCGTCACGGTGGCCATACTGCACAAGTTCGTGTCGATTATAATGAAAGAAATTGACGACTCTGAATTGAAAGACTTTTTCTGAGAGTTTACCCAACCGGAGAAGAAAATTCTTGAGTAAAATACCTAAAAAAATTACATTTATTTCTGTATTTGAGGTTTAGTTGCTTGAGTGGTTTATTATCCGATAGAACCAATTACATTTCTCAGATTACGATTTTCTAACCCATAATTTAGTTCTTTGAAATAGTATATGCAATTAACTCTTTCTCACCTAACCCACTAAATCTCATGCTAACATTTATCACATGTTAATGAAGCTTTGTCACACCTGTCGCTTCAATAACATTGTAGGATGAAAGTGAGGTGAGGAACACTAGTATGAAGCTTCGTTACCTCACATTAGCAGCTTCATTTAAGAGGAGGAGAATGAACCGAGAAGCACTAGTATGAAGCTTCGTTACCTCAGATTAGCAGCTTCATTTAAGAGGAGGAGAATGAACCGAGAAGCACTAGTATGAAGCTTCGTTACCTCACATTAGCAGCTTCAATTAAGAGGAGGAGAATGAACCGAGAAGCACCAGTATGAAGCTTCGTTACCTCATATTAGCAGCTTCATTTAAGAGGAGAATGAACCTAGAAGCACTAGTATGAAGCTTCGTTACCTCATATTAACAGCTTCATGTAAGAGATTGAAACAAGAAGCACTAGTATGAAGCTTCGTTACCTCACATTAGCAGCTTCATGTAAGAGAATGAAACAAGAAGCACTAGTATGAAGCTTCGTTACCTCATATTAGCAGCTTCATGTAAGAGAATGAAACAAAAAGCACTAGTATGAAGCTTCGTTACCTCATATTAGCAGCTTCATGTAAGAGAATGAAACAAGAAGCACTAGTATGAAGCTTCGTTACCTCATATTAGCAGCTTCATGTAAGAGAATGAAACAAGAAGCACTAGTATGAAGCTTCGTTACCTCATATTAGCAGCTTCATGTAAGAGGAGGGTGAAGAAAGGAACGCCCGACAAAATTCTATGACACTCCCTCTAACTGTCCTCCTCTTCATGATAATATCCACACGTCACCTGGTTATTATTTACCTTCATTAACTCGGTATTATCTCCTTGTGGTTACGTCAGCTTAACTACCAGTGCTCTTGAAGATATATCATGACTTAAGCTGGTATATAAGCTTAGTCTAATGTACGTTTATTGTCCCTGTTTATTTATTTATTTATTTTTTTTTTTGATGTTTTTGTTGTTGTTGTTTTTTGTTTTGTGTTTTGGTTGTTGTTGTTTTTTATGCTTTTGTTGTTGTTTTTGTTGTTGTTGGTAGTGGTGCGTTATTGTTGTTGTTGTTGGTGGTGATGTAGTTTTATTGTTATTGTTTTTGTTAGGTTATGTTTGGTTTGGTTAGATTACAGTAAGTTGTTAAGTTAGTTTAAATTAGGTTAGGTTAAGTAAAGATTAAATTAGGCTGAACTAAGCTAGGCTAGGTTATATTAGTTTAGAGTGGGTTTAGTTAGGTGTAGGTTAGGTTAGGTTAGGTTAGGAGGAGTAGGTTGAGGAAGTAGAGCAGTTGGTCGTTCACTATGGTGTGTTGGTCCAAGTGTTTCAGTATGGTAAAGTTCCTGGTGTTGTCATCAAGTCGCCTGCTAGTACAAGACCAACATGTATCTTTAAGTTTATTAATGCAAGATAAGTACTGTACGTTGAGGGGGAGGCAGTAGTTAGGTGAAGGACAGGTAGATGTTTAGATATATTAACAAAGATTATGACTTGCATCAAGGGGGATTATGCACAGCAGCCTAACAGCACACGATTACTTAGTCACGTTGATTTTAATTAACATACAGAGTGTACAGCAGCTCTCATAATACCGTTGATTGATAATAGCTGCCAGATTTGATCATAATTATATACACAAATATTTTTCCTTTTTGTGCTATTTTTTTTTACTAAACGAGCCAACCACACCAATTACTTAAAATCACCATTCCACAAATATATTCACCCTAAGCCTCTACTGGATTCGAATCGGCTTTACGCAGTCCTTCACATCAGATACGTATAATATTCTGCCCCACTCAGCCACCACTGATTACCTACCTGGCGTTGTACACCTTTATGAGTGACTGACTGACTACCTCACAACTATAACGTTAGAATCTGAGTGTGTTAATTGCCGTTTGGACAGCCTGGGCTATATCTGAATCCATTATTATTGTGGATTATAAATACACCAACCTACACACACACACACACACACACACACATATATATACACACACACACACACACACACACACACACACACACACACACACACACACACACACACACTGTATACACCCTTTCATTTTCCACCTACACTCACCTCCGGGCACAGAATTTATATCTGGCTACGCTACACCTATACCTTACATTTTTCAAGGTGTCAAAAAGCTTTTTAGAACCGCTAGAGTGTTTTTCTGTGTTTGTTTTGAAAGTGTATGAGTGTCTCTTTGCCTGGGCGTAGTAAATATTGTTGTGTTTATTTTGTTTGTGTGCTTTAAACGTTATTTCTTTTTTAATAATTGTATATGTGGGTGTTTTATGGTGTTTGTGTTGATGTGTGGTTGTGTTTATTTTTATTGAAAGAATTCGATGTGTGTTTAGTAATATTAATTGATTTCTCTTTCTGTTTTTGTTATGTTATTCTGTTTTATTTGTCTCTTTCTTTCCTTCCCCTTCCTCCAAACATTTACTTTTACTCAAGTCTCCCATTCATCCTATTCCAACCCCCCCCCCAATCCCCCCTTTTCTCGCTTCTTCCTTCCTTCCGTTCTCCTCCAAACACCTTCCCTTCCTCGCCTCTTCCTTTCGTCCATATCCAAACATCTTTTCTCCTTCACCTTCTCTCTCCTCATCCTCCCGTCCTCCCCTCCAAACACCTCTTCCTCAGCTCTTCCTTCCTCCTCCTATAAACATCCCCACTCCCTCATCTACTTCTTCTTCCTCCAATCACCTCATCCTTCCTCATCCTCCTCACCGGGTCACCCTCATAACACGGTGTTTACAGGTGTGGTAAGCATCATTACCTTCCCACACTGTCAATACGTTACCCTAATAACCTTCTCTTCCCCCTCCTCCCCCTTCACCCTCTTACAGCCCATAAACCCCTTATTAAAGGTCATTTCCACCCAACCCAACCACCAACGCCAAGCCAAGTCGACCCCAAGCGTTGGTTCATACGAGTCTCACATGGTTTAGAAATACGTTCGTTTCATTAATATTCCCTTTAGTGCATCTATCAACACCGGATCAAGTCAACTCCCATGCGTTGATTCAAATTAGCCACGCATGGTTTTGAAATTATGTACTTTCAATCGAGTTTCCTTATTATACCCAACGCATCTATTAATGCCGAGCTGACTGACCCCATGCGTTCACATTTACAGAAGCTACACATCGTTTGGGAACAGGTAAACATCCTCAACAACGTCCCATTTAATCTTATACAGCACATATACTGTACTAACGAACCGATGCGTAGGTTGAGATAAATAATGCACCAAGAGTTACGGATGATTTATTCCCTATTATCGTCATGTTTATGCGTTCATTGTGCGTGATATGAAGCCATGCGCTGATTCAGACAGACGAACATGGCTAGCAAGAATTGATTGGATGGGGTTGGATTCGTGCGTTGAGTTAGGTTAGTTACGCATCGTTAATTTAATAGGATTTGTGTGATCAAGTTTATGTGTTGGTATCAGTATATCACGCGTGGTTGAGTGAAGGTTGAGATAATGTGGTCAAGCTCACCAGCAAGACGATCATTGGCCACAACACGCGAGACACACGATGCTATTGGCCAGTAAAAGACGCGTCTGTCTGTCTGTCTCTCACTGTGTGTCTGTCTGTCTGTATCCATAGCTGGCGATGCTGTACAGATGCTGTAACTACTTCACTCCTGAGCAGTTGCTTCAGGTTTATAAGGGATTCATTCGTCCTAACTTGGAGTACTGCTCTCATGTCTGGGGTGGCTCTTCTTCTGTCCAACTGTTAGATAGAGTGGAAACAAAGGCATTTCGTCTTATTAACTCTCCTCCCTTAGTTGACAATAATCCCATAACACTCGTCATGCCCGCGGTGCCCACCGTTTGTGTGTGGATGTCGGTCACACCAGAATAACCCGTTATAGTATACCCTTCTTTCCTCACACAGCCAGACTGTGGAATGCTCTGCCTTCTTCTGTGTTTCCATACTCATACAATCTGTCTCACTTCAAAAAGCTGGTTTTTCGGCATTAACCTGGTGTACATTAACAAACTCTTTTTACCCCTCACAACACACCATTATTACCCCTCACAACACACCATTATTACCCCTCACAACACACCATTATTACCCCTCACAACACACCATTATTACCCCTCACAACACACCATTATTACCCCTCACAAAATTCTCACATCAGACAACAGACGCCATCCCATTTTCCTCAGCTCACACGGGTACACTTTTTTTCTCCCTTCCCTGTCAAAATCCTCAACTCTCTGACAGATACATTTGATTCCTCATCTTTCATCCTCTCTTAAAAGTTGTCAGTCACTCTAGTCGTCCATCTGTTACTGAGGAAGGAATGGGAGAGAAATGGAAGAGGGGAGTGGAGGAGGGAGAGGGAAGGGTATGGAGGGAGAGGGAGGAAAGAAAGATGGAGAGGGAGGGAGAGGATTGGAGCAGAGGAAAGGAGGGAGAGGAAGAGGAATGGATGGGAGGAGTGAAGGAGGGAGAGCGAGTGGAATGGAGGAGAAGGAAGGGGGAGGGGGGAATGGAGGAAAGGAGTAAAGGAGGAGGAGGGAGGAAAGAAGGATGGAGATGGAGGAAGAGGAATGGATGAGAGGAGTGAAGGAGGGAGAGAGAGTGGAATAGAGGGAGAGTGGGGGTGAAGGAAGAGAGAATAGAGGAGGAGGGAGAGGGAGGCGGGCAGGAGGAGGGAGGGGGAGCAGAGCAGGGGGGCGGGAGAGGGAGGGGGACAATAGGAAGGAGAAGGAGGAGAACAGGAGGAGGGAGAGGAGGACATGAGGAAGGAAAGGGAGGAGGACGGGAAGAGGACAGGAGGAGTGAGAGAGAGGGATAAAGAAAGGAATTGGAGAGAAAAGAAGGAAGAGGGAAGGGGTTGTTTTAATAGTTCATATATTGAGGTACTTATATGATCTCTTCTTTCTCCATCTGCTATTAATATTCAGGATGGATCACACTACTTCAGGAGACCACAACAACAACACTCGGCCTCCATGTTTGTGTCAGTCATGTATCTTTTTGGTTACCTGAGTCAGTAGTAATTACGCCTCGTCTCCATTGTTCTAGTAATCGACTTTTTCCTCGTTTATTCACCTTTGTTCATACGTGTAAAAAAATGTATCCAAACACTTATACTCATTCTGAAGCATCATACTGCACTTGGCCCCTCGCAACATGCACTCAGACACATAAATTCATGCACACCTTCAAACATATTTACATATTGTAACATTCATGCCTTCTGTGAAACGTTATTGTATTTGCATCTAAAGTGAGATAGAATTTCAGTGGCGTAAATCTCCCTCAACTATTTTGAGTGCTTTCTTCTGGCCAAATGCTTTCTCTCCTTACGTCATATCCACCAAATAATTCTAAAAAAAAAAAAAATTATATATATATATATATATATATATATATATATATATATATATATATATATATATATATAAACTAGGTATATTTACTGTTAACAAAGATTATATAAAAGAAATAATGTCTATCAAATAACTATATACCGTATTCCTTTGTCTAAAATCTATCTCAACAACATTAATTGCTTCAAGAATCCCCAGTAAATGTAGAAAAAATGCCTCACATGTCCGCACTCACAGACAAAATTCACCACATGACATTGTTTCATCAAGACATTCATATTATGTGACATAAAGTTACACATATATCCTCCACTGATGACATCAATACACACACACACACCGCAACAATATCTTTCAAATCCGTCGAGACATAAATATAGTATCGACATTTGGGACACCATTTAACTATGACGTAATCGATTGAAGGCAAAATTCTTAAGCTAATCACAGGTAAGACTCAACCAATGTTATTGACGCCAATTCAGGTCATTTTAGTCCCGGAATGAGATATATAAATATAAAACAGTGGTAGGGATAAAACAATGATTTTGTTTAAGATATGTAGGAGAGATATAAGAAAAGAGGGAGAGTGACAGATATAAACATAAAAACACAAAGAAATAAAGACGTAAGGACGTAGAGAGAGACACACTCGTGGACTTCCTGCCATCAGCCCGTAAATTAATAAAACACGACACAGCATTTTCTTGACTGTCTATACTACCTACACTGTCGTAACCTTGACGACGACTCTTTCCTTCTCTTTCTTTGTCACTGCTCTTGCATATTCCAATTGTATTAGTAATTATGTTTTCATCCTTATTATTATTTTTATTATTTTTTTATTAAAAGTAATAGTAGTCATCCTCAGCACTAACAAGTTTGGCGATGCAGCAAGTTATCTCTGCACTGCCGCCGCCACCCTTGCAAGGAAGCTTGCAACATCTTTCTACCATCTCCTACTTGCTCTGACGGCCTGCCGTCTCATTTCCCTGGACAAAAAAAAACAGGATGTAGGCCTATAGGGGTGGGGGATATGCCGAGACGGATCATTAGAAAAAGCATAATGGAGGTGGCAAATGATGATGACAGGGCAGCAACAGAGACTGGAGGAGGTGTTATCTGAACAGAAGCAGCAGCCCAGAAGCTACGTTGCAGTCTGGTTGAAATGTCGACTGTCCATGTCTCTGCTTAGGTCTGCATTGCTTTACCTCAGGGGAACGAGATCATCGGTCCCTAAGCCAGACACTGACAATGAGGCAACAGTCACTGGATGCCGCATAGGTCTGCAGCTTAACTAACTCAGCTAGGGTAGTTACTTTTGTATTAAGATCTTTAGGTAATATAATGGTGGCAAAGGTATGGATATAAGGAGTGGTTGGAGGCCATAATATTATACAAAAAGGCAACGGCGGCGGCGGCAGCAGTCGCTATCTTTATCATCACTTTCATAAATAGTTCTTTCCTTCTCTTTACATCATTACTAACATTTCTCTTACGCACATCACCCGTCCCGACTCCACAACAGCCGAATTATAATCCACACCATAAAAAACACTCATAAAAATTAATGAAAAAAAAATCCGTCTATGATTTGCCAACTTTCCAAAGTTTCTCTTATAAAAGAAGTATTCTCCCCCCTGTCAGCACCACTAGTTTGGGAAAGTATAAATTTTTCTTATAGTTTTCCCTCAAACCTTTGCTGGTGTGGACATCTGAGGAAGGAAGAAAGAAAGAAAGAAAGAAAGAAAGAAAGAAAGGAGGTGAATTTGTTACTGTCGTCGTGTGTCTTCGCTTAATAAAACAGGAGGACTGTTTAGATATGTGAACCTGCCATAGATCTACTGAGGAATGTGGTTGGAGGTTTGGGATGGTTAGGGTGGTATGAGAGAGAGAGAGAGAGATACAGACAGACAGACAGACAGACACCGATAAAAAAGAGGCAGACAAACATACACACAAAGAAAAAAGAGATTGAGTCAAACAGGTATATCAACACAGACAGAAGGAGAGACACACACATACAAACACACATATACTGTATGACGGTATAAACAGGGAGACAGACAGAACCACTCACACACACACACAGATAGTAACTGAAACAAACAGACAGCCGATCAAACAGAAATAGAACTACAACTAGATTTTTTCAGCCGTAACATCATCACCAAATCATTTAATATACTCATCCATTAAAAAAATCTCGTTGTTTTTAGTTTTCATCAATCGTTTGTATAATTTTTTTACAAGCAAGTGCATAAATGTACTGCCTAAGTCTCGATATCATAAGTTGTTCCCTTTACCTTGACTGCCTATAAGGGAGAGTGCGGCTACAACCCTCCAAGCCTTTGGTACTCAAGGAGGCAGCTTGGCCGGCACTGCACTCGACCATCTTCACTTCCCCAACTGTTAATATATGTACACGTGTACACCTGGTTGATTCTTGGATTCTTGAAGTACCTCTAGATTGAATCAATGACCCCACATCCCAAAGTGTTTGTATAACATATGAAAAAGGAAACACTGTGCCAGAAATCAGGTCTATATCCTTGAATACATTTTGCTCTGTTGTAATAACGAAAGAAAAACGACGTCAGGATCATTTCGAGATAAAACTAAATTTATAGAAATCATTAGCAACAACACTTCTTAGGAAAAACTCGCGTTTCAACTTTGGTAGGTCATCACTGAAAAGTAATATGCTAATTTGTGATAGTGAAAGGTCAAAAAAAAAGTTAAGCCAAACTTATACAAACAGGAAATGTTCAGGGGGACCCCAATACCTTGCTGAAAGTATAAAAGTTTTTCATTACTTTCAGTTCGCAAAAATACCCCCAGAAAGCTCATAGCAAGCAAAGTAATAATATCCAAAGCGACGGTGCAATACAGAGGAGCAATCTAAAACTACATTACATGTAATATTGAAAACTGCAAATTTCATAGAATACCCGCGCCATGTAACACGGTGGCTGAGGCGCTTATGGGGGAGACAAGGGGAAGAGAGAGAAAAAAGGAGGGAGAGAAAATTAAAGAGGGAGAGATAAAGAGAGAGAAAGAGAGAAGGAAGAGAGAGACAGAGAGAAAGAGGAAAAGGGAAAGAAAGAGAGAGAGGAAGACAAGAGACAGAGATATATAGATACACTGTTGACAAAGAGGCTGAGAAATATAGAACATGAATGGTTGAAGAAGAGAGAGCCCCAATACACAGACAGAAAAGAAGAAAAGACGGACGGCGAAAGCAATTAGAAATAAAAGAAAGACAGACAAAAGAGCAATAGAGAGAGAGAGAGAGAGAGAGATGAACAGAGACAAAGAGAGAGACAATGAGAAAGACCGAGAGAAAAGGAATGCCATACTTGCTAGGGCTTCTGAAGGATCAAAGAGACAGTATAATGGGTGTGTTTAAGAATAAATTAACCACCCACCTCACCTTTGTCTCAACCCCCGGCCTCTAGTATCGTCCCTGAGTGAGTCGCGTCTAAGTCCTGTATTTGACATTGATCCTTCATAGAAAAGTTGTTGCATAAGAAATTCCAGCGTCAGTGTTGTATCACCTGTTTTAGTGTTATGTTGTTATTAATCTGAGTGGGGGTCTCCTGGATAGTGGCCCTTATGGTTCCTGTTATGGTCTGTTGACGTTGTTTTGGGGACGGATTACCACCTGAGTTCGTAGTGTTTGTCAGGGTAACCTCAAGTAGCCTTTATGTTGGGTTGACATGCTATGCTCTCTCTCTCTCGCTCTCTCTCTCTATCTGTCTAACTCTTTATCTATCTATCTATCTAGATATAGCTGTATAGATAGATCGATAGGTAGTAGGTAGTAGGCAACTACCAAACAGGGAGGTACTACCGCCTGGGAAGATATTGGAAGCATAATGTGTTGTCTAATGGTAGACCCTGCTGCCATATGGCATCACAAAAATTGTGACCAAGTCTCAGGTTGATGATCTGACTTTCTGCCTCATTTACACACAATTGCAGGGTCTCAATTGTTTCTCTTACTTTGACAACACAGCATACATATATTGTTTCTCAGTAGTGATCGTTTTTTTTATGGTCCTTTATTATTATTATTATTATTATTATTATTATTATTATTATTATTATTATTATTATTATTATTATTATTATTATTATTAATATATTATACTTAATTCTTATTTACTATGTTTTTATTAATTTTTATAAATTATTATTATTATTATTATTATTATTGTAATTATTATTATTATTATTATATTTTCGCCCCTAGGCCTTGATGTGGGTTATTGACTTGTGCCCTAGTGGGCTAATCCCGTAAAACAAAAATTATATATCTATCTATCTATCTATCGCGTCTTCCCCTAGTATGTGCGCTAGTAAATATTCAAGCCTCAATATCAATTTTATCATCAACGTGCGTGAAAACAAACAAACAGATTATCGTGATACATTACAATCACTCTTCACTTCGCAGCCAACACACAAGAGACCAATAATGTAGTCAAGAGTCGAGACCACAAACTAAGAGACCGAGACCTGGAAAACCGATCTCGAGACTTACATCACTGAGACAGACAGATTAACAATATTACAGTACTACTTCTAAAACTATTTATATTCAATATTACCAGATGCGCGGGAAAACTTTACAACTTGTGTTATCAAACTTGCAGGCATTCTCCGTAACCAGTTTTGCCAGATAAGAATAGTTTAGCCTCTCTGTTTCCCGGATGCCGTATCGCACGAACACGGGAGAGTCTTTGAGAAAAATGGAAAGGAAAAGAAATTAATGTGAAGTCAAGAATAAATTTTATGAGACGGTCGACACAAGAAGGAACAGGAGAGGAGAGGTAAATAGAAGTTGGAAAATTAGTAGAAGAGTATAGACTCAGTGTTACTAAGTTAGAATATAACATGATATATACACACACACACACACACACACAGTGCAGAAGAGGGCGTACAAGATTATTCTCTCTCCCTCCTACTCAATATAACAAGAAGCGCTTAACACAGTGACCCTCTCTCTTATCAGCACCTTATCTACAAATTTGTGGTAAAGTTTCTGCACCATCCTCGACACCGTCTCCTGCTTCCATCCGAAATCCCTCGTCCGCGAATTGCTGATTGACACTACAACGTATCCGTACTGATAATTATAGGAACAGCCCAGTCCCAACCATTGTAAAAATTATCAATAACTCTTAGTTAACCAGTGTGTTCATTCCCATCGAATCTGTTGCACTGTTACTATGTTGAAATTACCTGATCCATTCCCCATTTATTTAACTGTATATTGTCAGCCTTTTGACTGTCATGTTCTTTCAATAAACCGTAAATTATTACACACACACACACACACACACACACACACACACACACACGAAACACGGCAGACAGGTAAGAAACAAACCCGCGGCGACCAGATAGGAGTAAATGGATGGGTTTTTAACTGGGAACTGAACTGACTTGAATATTCAATGGGGAACACAGCCTCAGTTTTCGTACCAGACCCACACTACCCAAAAAGAATTATGACGGCGTATTTTATTGTCCACTCCGGCTTATCTGTGGAGTCAGGAACAGCTGTCCGGAATTCCAAATCTTCTTCCCTGAAGTTAATTAGACGATTAGATATGCAAACGAAGAAGGGGGAATATCATCGAGCGGTGTGTTGCTTCCTTGTGTGTTTGTGTGTGCATGTGTGTGTTGAAAATTCGTTTACGTGTATGTGCGAAGCTGTGTTCGTTTACGTGTGTGTGTGTGTGTGTGTGGGAAGTTGTATTCGTTTGTGTGTGGGGTAAGTTGTTTGTTTTTGTTATTTTGGTTGGTTGATGCGTGTGTGGGAGTGGAGTGTGTGTGTGTGTGTGTGTGTGTGTGTGTGTGTGTGTGTGTGTGTGTGTGTGTGTGTGTGTGCAGGTTGTTGTAACGCGTCTAGTGAGGCAGCATTATATTAGTGTTAAGGTGCAGGCGCTGCTTGCTTCCTCTCGCTTTCCGCTACCGCCGCTGTTTAGCCCTTGTAGTGGACAGGGAAAGCAGCCTTACATAAGTCTTTCCCTGCCAATACACAGCCTCTTCTCCATCAAGACTCTTGCTGTGCCTCCTCGTGGCAACACAAGGTAACTGGGTGCCTCGTGGGCCCAGGTTAGACCAGCAGTGGGCCCCAGAGGGACAGCACATAGGCCCAACGGCATATGGACACACGTCCTGGCGCTACCAACCACTGCCTCGCTGCCTTGTGGATTAACCTTGATAGGTATAAGGCTACAGGAGTAAACCCCAAACGGTGGGGCCCTGCATCAAGCAGACATGCTTGCAGAGCGCCAGTAAGACCCCAACGGCGGAATAGGCGGAACAGGTAACCAACACGGGAACCCAACGACTACACCAGCGAATGAAGGCAAGGCAAGATAGACAGGCTAATAAGGCGAAACGAAACAAATTGGGCTATCGGCAGTCCATTGCTACTCTCCATCTCCCCAGTGATTGCAGCTACCTGCATCACTGGATCATTAAAGGGGAGAGCCAAGATGTGTGGTTGCAGCCTGTGCCCCTGCCTCACCAAATAAATCAATTCTCGAATAGCCATCATCCAGCTCATCATACGTTCCATCCTCACCAGAATCCCCAAACCCCCAAAACTCCGATGGCGACAGACCAGTGGCGACAGGGACAGGCAAAGATGACTGCCGGAAGTCTCTAGTCACAACTCTACACATGGGCAACATAGATAAGATGGTCGTTTATGCACTGGGATCTGGGTAGCAGTGCAATCCGGTCCTGTCTGTACGACTGAGCAGCCCATTCGAGGAGCCACTCTGCTCACCTCACATGGAGAGGCGGCTAGAAAAGATGCACTAATTATAGCCGGCCTAAAAACAAACTTGACTAGGCAACCGCACCCAGTAAGGTGATCCTAATGCAATAAAAAAACATAATCCCAGATAAAAATTTATTTATATATATATATATATATATATATATATATATATATATATATATATATATATATATATATATATATATATATATATATATATATATACTTATGGTCACTGCCCGGAATGTCAGGACCCTTCTGGATACTAGCACAAATGAGCGTCCTGAAAGAAGAACTGACCTTGTGGCAAAAGAGCTGTCTATGTATAACATCGGACATAACAGCCAAAAGTAAGTCCCGGTTCCCAAATGAGGGTCAGCTTTGAGAACGGGAATCCAGCTATATTTTCTTTGGAAGGGTAAGCCTGCCGCCGAAAGAAACCGCATTTATGGAGTTGGCTTTTTCTTTCGCCAAACCATGCTTTAGAGGTTAACTGAAATGCCTGTTGGGGTGGACATCCAATATGCAGTAGCGGATGAAGGGACTTTTGAAAATAAAATGACTCCAGGCAGGAACAATGGTGTCGGCCACTTCTATCACTGAACTTCAGTATGCAGACGACCTCATCCCCGTCGCTCACACTGAACGTGACCTACAGGAGCCCCTGAATACCTACGCAGATGTGTATGCACACTTCGACCTTGAGGTGAATGCACCTAAGAATCAGATTCTCTTTCAGCCTGCCCCTGGTTCAGCCAGACCTCCACCATGCATCCAGGTACTACCCTCTCTAATATTAATCACGTTCAGTACCTGTCCACCAACGCAGACATCGACGAAGAGATTCAACCTCGGATCAATTGTGCATCTCAAGTCTTTGGCAGACTTTACACCCGTGTCTTCAGCTGTGGGGAGCTGAAATTAATTACAATGCTGTACGAATATCGAGCAGTAGTCCTCCCCACCCTGCTGTATGGCAGTGAGACATGAGTCACATACAGGAGGCACCTCAAGGCACTTGAAAACTTTCACCAATGTAGTCTACATTCCATCATCCAAGTTCGCTGGGAAGACAAGAGTACAAATGCCAGTGTTCTCGCTGACACCAACTGTAGGAGCATCGAGGCTAACTTTATCCATGAACAACTACTTTTGACTAGTCACGTTATCTGCATAGACGACAGCAGACTGACAAAGCAGTTACGTTAAAGCTATTTAACATAACGCTGGCGAGCAACGGAAAAGGTATAATGATAGTCTTAAGACAAACCTGAAAAAGTGTCAAACCTACCCCCCACCTGGGAGACGATTACTTCACACCGTAACACCTAGAGGGGCACCACACGAGGTGTCTTTACTTTCTAGTTAGCCATACCGAGGCAGACAAGCGCCAACCCCGGAAAAGCACTGCCGCTGCTCCTCCCGCACTAGATTTAGCCCTCCACACATGCAACATCTGTGGACGGTCCTACCGGTCTCATACCGGCCGTAGGAGTCACCCAGAGCTCATCAACGAAGGTGACATCTTTAATAACTAATAATCATTGTATCATAGCTGGATGATCGTCATTCTCGATTCCGAGTGACAGCAAAGTAGTAGTAGTAGTAGTGTGTACGTGTGTGTGTTTGCGTGCGTGTTCATGGCTCGTTATATGCTTAAAGTCTATACATTTGCAACATAACTTCCCCTTTCCTCTTATAAATGATAATCTAAGGCTCACACCAGCTGTTACTCAAACACCAAAAACACTGGGTTAACGGATATTTTAATGAGATATCACAAAATATTATTACTATTGCTATTATTTGTTATTGTTATTATTATTATTATTATTATTATTATTATTATTATTATTATTATTATTTTTATTATTAAAAATTAACATAGTCTTATTAAGACCCTTTAATTTTTGTTTTAAGCCAGCGTTGCCAATTTACTTATAAAAAATAATCGCACAATGCATGTGTACCATCACACCATTTCACAGCAAGAAAAATAAAATAAAAATAAATCTGCAGAAAAAGAAAGTTTTATGTAGTGGCTAAAAAATAATAAACTTTTTCTCAACACTACAACAATGAGTAAAAATAAACTTTGTGTGAGAGTCTGGGTTTATTCAGGTGCCGCTATTGTTCATCTGGCAGCAGTTGAGATGAGTTGTTGTCGCATTACAGGAGAATAATAGAGAGAGAATTACTGTGTGAAAACAGCAATAAGTCCATTCTGGTTCCGACTGTACTTGTAAATGTAGGAATCATGTGTCACTCTGAATTAGGGATAGTAGTTTTGAAGTCTGTCTTTCTGTCTGTGTGGTCTGTCTGTCTGTCTGTCTTCATATTAAGGAAAAACAACTTACTATGTGATCATCTTAATTACAGGTATATTATAGAAAGTTATTTACTAAAGTTTTATGCACTAGGTATTTTATTTTAGGTGAAAACTATGGTTTACGAGTTAATGCTGTAAAGACTATATTAATGATCGTTTCCAAATTGGAAATTAATCCTAAAATAAAAATTGCGATAGGGAACAGGGAACTTAAACAAGAAGAAAATATTTAACGTTTAGGAAGTCACATTAGCTGTGATGGTAGATGTACGGAAGAAATCAAAACAAGAAAAGGACAAACAAAAACAGCATTTAATAATCTAAAGACCGAATGAAAGGGACACTAACTTCTATTTGAGAAAAAGGGCTGCTGAAAGGCTTTATATGCCAAGGGCTGATGTATGGGTCAGAAGCGAGGACACTTTCAGCAGACACTAGAAAGAGGTTGGAGGCCTTTGAAATATTAATGGGCAAAGTTGAGGGTAGGAGGGTCAGGGGAAGACAGAGACTGGGATGGAAGAATGAAATTAAAAACTAGGTCCCCAGAGAGATACAAAACCTAAGTGGTTCGGTAAAAACAGCCCGAGACCGTTTAGAGTGGAGGACTGTGGTCATTAACCCTGAGATATGGGGACGGAACTCTGATCACATTCATGAACAAGATCCCGGAGGCCAGTGAGCTCGACCCGTCAACACACAAGTGAGACACAGACGGACACTGTACCACTCATCTCTAGAAGGTGCTAATGAGACCTCACATATTCGATAATGATAATCAAATACTCTTTGTGTCATTAAAGGAGTTAGAGTATATATTTGTTTATCATCTTTCCATAGTTCAGTCTTTATTAGAGCTTTTGGTTGCTCAGTGGTAACGCCTCAGTCTCAGCCTTAGAGCCGAGTTCACCTAGCTTCCAAAAGACTGAGAAAACGGCTCTAAAACGGCTCTAATATTATATGAAGGCTGTAGTGCTGTAAATATATCTACAGATGCAAGTGTTGTTTATGAGGGGGCAGCTCATTATGTACTGTATGTCCGTGACTACACTATCTGCACTACGCTATTATCTATTCTATAATACCTCCACTAGTACCCCAGTGCCTACATTAAAGGGAGATAGATAAATAGTTGTAAGTCAGTCAAAAATATTAGACCACGCCATATTGTTCTAGCCAATCCTTATTCACAAGTGTGTGGGCTTAATTCCCTCAAAACAAATTATTTCATAGTTTGACATAAAGTTGATGTGTGAGTGAGACCAGAGGCTGTGTCATGACCAGTCCAGCTCGGCTCTTATCTCGACCGCCCCATCCCCCCCACCCTCCCTCCCTGGTGACGCGGGTTTGGACCAGACTATCATGTTGTTTATATCCACTAAACACTAAACACTCACCGTGAGGCAAATTCAAATACAACTTCATCACATTTTTTTTCTCTTAAACATATGAAATTATTTTATGTTTGTTGTGCTATTTAGGAGGTTGTGATCTGAGTGGCTTAATAAAAAAATAATAATAATAAAAACTAAACAAAATACAAAAACAAGGGAATGACGTTGTATGAATTTTAAACTTCATCATAAATCCTGTTAAGTCCGTCATGAGTTTACAGTATTATGTAGATCCATATTAATGGCACCATTTTGTAACATAACACCGCTTCCATGCATATATTTAACCGGCTATAAATAAATAAATAAATAAACATATATATATATATATATATATATATATATATATATATATATATATATATATATATATATATAATTCTGAGTAAATTAAATATGGTCACAGTATATAGTTAGTATATAGTTAGGACTAAAAATATCATTCAATCCTAAAAATCTAAATTATGACTAAAGTTTACTGCATTTGATAAATATAATTAATGTGTAATGAATGTAGTAATCATAATTTATGTATTTTGTATTTAGTAAGTACAATATTTATGTATACTGTATTCATTAAGAAATACATCACAGGTAACATGAACAACACTAGTTATCTCAGGGTTGTGTTCACAGTCACCAGGGAGAATAACAACACTATCGGTATACTATAACACGTCAAGATAAAAACTTCAACAAAATAATCAACTTCAGTTCAAAACACAAGACTGGAGTCCTTAACAACACCCCGCAATCCCCTGTAAGAGTGAGTCTTAAACATCACCTCACAACCTCCTGTAAGACTGAGTCTTAAACATCACCTCACAACCTCCTGTAAGACTGAGTCTTAAACATCACCTCACAACCTCCTATACGACTGAGTCTTAAACATCACCTCACAACCTCCTATAAGACTGAGTCTTAAACATCACCTCACAACCTCCTATAAGACTGAGTCTTAAACATCACCTCACAACCTCCTATAAGACTGAGTCTTAAACATCACCTCACAACCTCCTGTAAGACTGAGTCTTAAGCATCACCTCACAACCTCCTGTAAGACTGAGTCTTAAACATCACCTCACAACCTCCTGTAAGACTGAGTCTAAAACATCACCTCACAACCTCCTGTAAGACTGAGTCTTAAACATCACCTCACACCCTCCTGTAAGACTGAGTCTTAAACATCACCTCACAACCTCCTGTAAGACTGAGTCTTAAGCATCACCTCACAACCTCCTATAAGACTGAGTCTTAAACATCACCTCACAACCTCCTATAAGACTGAGTCTTAAACATCACCTCACAACTTCCTGTAAGACTGAGTCTTAAACATCACCTCACAGCCTCGTATAACTAACACTTTATGATGTACACAATTACCATATGCTCAGCAGGTGATCTTGATGAAACAACGTAATTATCCTTCTTTAAAACCACATTAAAAACACATTAGTACATTAATGATTCTGAAGTTAATTACACGCCAGATGTTGTCTTGATACGCTGGCTGTACAGTCTAATTTGTATTATATGCTTAACGGTGTCCGACAAACAAGTGTATTTTTGTTTCACACATTCATCTGTGTTTATTTCTTTATTATCAGTAAAAGTTTCAGAAAATAACAAATGGATTCTGAAGAACAAATGAGACAGAGAGAGGAATAGAAAGATAGACTGACTGAGGAGTCGAACGAAAACACAGTACTGTAGATAAGTAAAGATGATTTTAGAAATAACAAAATTAACAATAGAAAAAAAACGGAGATACAATTGATTATTACTTCTACTACTACGCCTACTACTACTACTACTACAAATAATAATAATAATAATAATAACAGTGCTAATGGCTATACTACAACTATTACGATTATTACTACTTTTATTACGATAAACGCTCCGCCATAGCTCTCTTGTAACTAATTATATAAAAAAAAGTGAAAATAGCTGTTGAGTCAGAGGGCCGTCTATAATGTCTTTACAAACTGCCAAGAAACTCAGCTATGAAGGAGAGGTCGTTATCTCAGCTTAGTGTGACATGTGGTTCTCTCTCTCGCTCTCTCTCTCCACTGTGAAAGAGAGACCACTATAGCATCTAATTCTCTCTCTCTCTCTCTCTCTCTCTCTCTCTCTCTCTCTCTCTCTCTCTGTCTCTCTCTCTTCACTATAAAGGAGCGTTCAATACATTACCTAACTACTACAGAGAGAAAGAGAGAGAGTAGACGAAGGAGATAAAGAGAAGTAAATAGAGAAAAGGGCATACAAAGAGAGAGAGAGAGACATACTGTAGATACAGAAAGACAGAGACAGATACAGAGAGACAGGTAAACGGACAGACGGAAATAAAGACAGAGAAACTAAACGCAGATAATCGGACTTAATACCAAACACACATATCAAGACACTAAGACAGACAAACACAGGGACAAACACCACCCCATTCTCCATGACAGCAGCGCCACAACCTCCAGCGAGCATCAGCGGAGAGAAATGGCTGTGAGACCCTTGTTATTTCTCATGGTTTGGTGAGTCGTTCCTCCTGGCCTCTTGGTTTGCATATTTCCTCCAGACCCGCCGAGGAAACTGTCACGATGACGGACTCTCGAGAAATGATTTTTCCTTTTATTTACAGACGAAGAGAGAGGTAATCTAGATTGAGAGAAAGAGAGTGAGTGGTTAGAGTGATTTGGAGAGAGAGAAAGGGCGGGTGGTAAGAAAGATATAGAGAGTAAATGAGAGAGTAGTAAGAAATGTTTAGAGAGAAAGAGAGAGAGAGAGAGACGGTGGAAAAACAATTTTAGAGAGAAAGAGAGAAGGAGAAATGTGATGATCTGGGGAAAAAAAAAGGAAGAAGGACAAGACATATTGGTGTCATGGGTGGCCCTTGGTGAAGGACGGTGATAAAAGGAGAAAGAGAAAAAGGTGAAAGAAAATTGAAATAATAAAAAAAAAATAAGTACAGAAAAGGAAGTCTAGGAGGAAAAGGGGAGAGATAGACAGAGGGCAAGAAAAGAGTGAAATTTTTTCTTAAAGAGAAAAGTTAGAACCTAATAGAGATAAAAAATGAAAGAAAGAGAGAGATTAAACAAGAGTGAGAACGCCGGATACTTCGAGGAAATCCAGAAATTTTATTGAGTCTGATATTATATATTGTATCTGATATTAAGGGGTGAATATAGTCTGGACGACATATTTAGGACGGTTAAATGAACAGTAATACAGTTTATTATGTACAGAACGTCCCACAACTTTATGGCAGTATCTCAGGAATATAATTTACGATCACTTCCAGTCAAAAATGTTCCACGGACGGTTATGAAACTATGGGGTTTTGATGTTAATGAATAATTTGTATATAATAAAAATGTTCTATTGAATAAGTGTTATAAATGCATAAACTATTCTAAAATAAATGTTCAAAATACCACTTCAGGTCCACCATCCATCATTAGGTGAAGCAGTTCATTTCCTCTGTTCGTTTTTTGCTCATAGACCATTCATTGTAAACTAAATTATACATTTGTAGGAGCTATTAAATATAATATCTTAATTATGTGCTAATTACTCTTTAACTCAAACACCTATATTTCCGAAACCATTAAGAATCGCACAAATGTTGATTGAACAGTTTTGACCGAAAACGCCCCATAAAATAAACTCCTGGAGTATTGTCATTAAGTCCCAGGACATCCTGTATAATCATCACAGTTTAATATGACAAAGCCAAAATAAATAATAAATAAATAAATAAATAAATAAATAAATATATAGTAATAAATAGATTAGTCTAATTTCATAAATTTACACACGAGATAAGTAAACAGTATTTTTTAGGAAGTTGGTTAATTTCTATCTGCCAGACTGGCTCACGAATCAGGCAAATAATGAAATTTTTCGAGCATCACTGCACGATGGTTAACTGTGCAAATAACGTTACCGCGCGATGAGATATTATTTTCACAGTTATTGCATCATTAATATTAATTTTCAGTTTAAGGAATCATTCTCTCATTAAACAGTAAATATAGACTAAACAAGATTAATTATCAAAGGGTCAGTATCATTGATCATTCATTGTAATGAATAATATTTTGATATTTGTTATCGCTCATTAGTGGAATGTTATATTATATTAATATTATCAGAAAATAAATATTCTAAGTAAGTCGGGTTTGGCAGTAAATCATTATAGTATTGCTAAAAAGTAATATTACAGATAATTTAATATTAACTTTAAATCAACATTAATCAATCAATATTATCAATATCTGTAATAAATCAATATTCAGTAAATCAATATTGAAGGAACGACAAACGGAGGAAAATAATATCGTTCTACTCTTGTGCTCTTCGACTTCTAGCAACCAATAGAGAATTAAGCACCACTCCTTCAGTTCTGGATCAGTACTTTGATAATCAGTAGTGTCACACCATACAATTACACCATATATATGTATATATACCAGATATGATGAAATTTAAGTAATTTGAATCATTAGTGAATGCTTCAGGGCGAATGAACTATACCCTTTCCACGCTAACTTGGCCCGTAAGCCACGCCCCTCGTCTGTAGCTACAAATAATTGATTGGTTCCCCTAAGCATTTTATCTCCTCCCGGACTGCCCGTGTATAAGCGCGTACTTACAGTATATCTACCTTTTATGATAAATATTTAAAAATTTCTAACATCCTCTCTGTAGTGCTAATGTATTGAAATCATTTGCATTTTGATAGTCCAGGTATTTAACAATATTTTAGATAATAACAAGTCTGCTTACCGATTGTGAAAAAATTTAGTTTGATTTTTCTATGAACCAATCAGCTATTAGTATAGAAGAGGGGCGTGGCTTACGGGCCAGGTTAGCGTGGAAATACTACAGGTAACTTATCCTGCAAGAGTGTAAGACATGTAGTTTGACGGTGTTGGCCCAGTGTAGCCCACACCTCAGCGACATCAACTAAACAAAGTATCTATTTGAAATACTCTGTAACATTCAATACCATAATATCCTGACCACGGGGGTTAGTTATATTGACCTTTTGTGAACTCTGTAATTCCTTTGCGCTACCGCCCACAGGATGAGTATGGGGTGCACAATAAACTAGCCGTTGTAAATGACAAAATTAAAATTAATTAAAAAGGTAATAGACATAGAATTTTAAGTTTAATTAGTCCAAAACAATCAACACTGTCGCCACCAGTAGCTCGCAAATCAACCTTATTCACCCTATCTTGAAAATTTATATGAAAGAATATAAAATGCATATCACGTGTTATCCTCTGGGAACTGGAAATTATTCCTACAATTACTGAAATCAAGACAAAACAGTAACTAACCCTGATAAGCAGACTTATACTCTCATACAATGTGACCAGAGTAGGACCTTTTGAACGAGTTTATAATTATGGTCAAAAGTCAAACGACCCATAAGTGTATGCTTGTTATCATTCTTCAATGCGGTTGAGACTTGTTTTAGGTGGTGAACATTCTTATACCAATAATCATTGTGATCATTACATATATAACCATCAATCATTATAATCGTAATCATTAGTGTTATGAAATATCATGAACAGCTTTATTAATTTTGGGTATTACTGCCCGTATAACTACACAGCTAAAGGGCATCAACTGGTGGTAAATAAGAGATGAAAAAGGTCAGAATTAATAATTTCTTTGCTAAGTTTAAAAGTCATTGTTCATCATGACCTAAACAACCATTAATGCACCCTCTTTATAACATGACCAAACTTTTTATAAACACCAACTTTTTATAAACTGTGAGAGGTCTCGAAACGCTTTCAAGAAACCCATCCTGTATTGGAAGACAACTAGCAACTGCATTCACTAGATCCTTTACGACTAAATACTCATATATTTAACACTTTTCAATCAGAAACGTCATGTCACTATATATGTAAAAACAACTGCCCCAAAACAAAGGTTATAAATCTGTTAACGAAAATTTAGTACCAAAATATTTGTAATTAAACAGCAGTAAGCAGTAATATTTTCACCAATGTAAAATCGTCCTATTATTTAGCTGTATGGACCATTATATGAAATTACACGTACATAATCTTCACCAGAAAAAAAGTTTACATGTGTTGCAGTTAACAAAAAAAAGTAAATTGTTGTGAACAGAAAGATGTACAGTAGCTCCATGAAGTATCTCTACGAAGGGGTCTGATGATTTTTAAAATGAATACCATGACTCCTGTTGTCTCGGTATGGTTGACAAAATCCTTCATCCGTTGTATCATATTATTTAACGCAAAATTGTAAAGATACTTTTTTGGAGCGAGTGTACTGCATCTGCACTTGACAAATACACGAGCCTTAACTCTGTCTGAGAAACAAACACTACACTATTTCTATAAACAAAATTCTAAATGCTATTTACACATTTAATTAATCCTAGACATTGTACACTAAGCTAAGCTAACCCTAAAGCTAACATTGCTACAAGCCTTCACTTATCTCAGTATCTGACATTAACAACGCTAGACTTCCAATACTAGGGTCAGCATTATTAGCGAGATGCATGCAAGAAATATATCAAATAAAATATGCTCCCTGATAAAGCAAGGCTCAGTATTTAAAGCTTATCCCACTTCATAAAATTATGATTGATACCGGTATATTTATTAATTTAATTTGGGTTAATTCTTATATCAAAGTAACGCTAAATATTGCATTAGTGGATTTACAACCCCTGGAACTCTCTATAATTTTGAATGTGCATATCTCAAAATTGCACCTTATTTTAATATCTTACACTCTGAAACTAACACATTGTGTACTTACTTTTTACTGATGTCTCAACCTGTAAAGACATAATCAGTGTTAGAGATAAGGATTTATCAACCCCGGTACATCACATCATATATATATATATATATATATATATATATATATATATATATATATATATATATATATATATATATATATATATATATATATATATATATATATATATATATATATATATATATATATATATATATATATATATATATATATTTTTTTTTTTTTTTCACTGACTATGTTTGAGGTATTAATGACTTTTTATCCCTGAAAATTTCTGAAAATTACAGAAAATATTTTTTTACGTAGATAACTTGAAATTTAAAATAATGACCACCAAAATCCACAATCGATTAATAACTCAGAATTACTGAAGTTCCATTCTTCGGGTACCAAAGTCTTTATTCTTGAAAATTTTAAAATATCTAACAACTTGTTGAGATATGGTACTTCACTTGTTACTTATTGCTGGTAAACTGTCTCCAGATTTAACAGTTGAAGTTTTCAAGAGGAAAGGGAAGGTAGGGAGGAGACACCAACTCCACAAAATAATCTACCTACAGAAGGGTAGAAAGATTTCCCCAAAATACTCAATAATTTGCCCTATTTTTTCTAACATAGAGTGCCTGAAAAGGTTTGCATACACAACTTTCCTAAAAAGTTCTCCACACTTAAGGTGATATGAGTGTGCCCCTGTTGCCATCCTTCCCACCATCCTCTACATCAGCTACAGCTGGACACACAGACATGCTGCCAGCGCACACAATTTCCATCAAAGCAAAAAGATCGTTGACTGCTGATATTAATCATTCAAGTTATATTACTTCTCTCACACTCAATAATTAATCACTCTTGATTTCACATGACATTTAAATAACCAGAAATTGGCTTTAAAATCAAGTGAACTTTATTCCTCGCTCGGTACATCAAAAAATGACTTATCCCACTCCAATAACCAATAGGCCTACTGAATGATGAATACTTACTTCACCTGTCACACAAAATAGGATACATTATGCGGCACACAGAAAATAATGAACATTTACAGTATTTGTAATGTGAACATAGAGAAAGGGAATTTCTCTCTCTTGCAGGGGGTGTGATCTTATTGCAGAAACTGGTGTAATACTTAGATAAAACGATTTAGAACTTATTTAAGACAAGGTTACGTTTCCAATGGAGAGATATGGCCGAATTCCTATCTAACCATAACACTGAGCAGCTAATTTGCCGACATTCACTATGGTGATGAACGACTACAACTAATGAAAAAATTTGAAACTCAGTACTACTGTTGCTCATTGGGCGAAAAGAAAGCCGATGTATACAACACCCACCTTTATTCTTGTGATAATGCCGTATACAACAGTAGTGACAAATACAAAAAACAAAACAAAATACACACGGACACACAAATAGTCCCGAAATGTGTCCACACTGTGTTATGCATACGGAAATAACAGGAATGGCCTTGCAGAAATAGTATGTCATAGATATCATATTCATGAAGAAGGTATCGCAGATATTGACTATAAGGCAAGTCACTGAATGCCGCATAGATTTGCGTCTTAACTAACTCAACACAGCTAGGGTAGCTACTTTTGTATTAGGATATTTAATTTTAAGGCAATAAAATGGCGACGTAAATGTGGCTATTGGAGAAGGCTGGAGGCCACGTTTAAAAAGAAGTATACACTACATCCCTGGGAGCGGACCTGATGACCCTGGTAAGGACCACGCAGACTTGGCGGGACCAATAAATGCTCTTGATTGTGATGGATAGCTATTCCAAGTGGATTGAGGCTGTTTAGTCAGGGAGCCAGTGACCCGTATCATGATAAAAAGGGTGAGACCTTAACCCACCGAATATAAAAGTTTTGAATGTTTTTCGTGACTGCTGAACCCTTCCTACATATGAAACACAATGTTGGATAGCATAAAACTGTTGCAGCCATACCCTCTGGCTTTCAAATCCTGCGCATGGAAGGTGCGTTCAAGCCGGTATCGCCTCACCCACCATAACGTACCATGGCTCTCTGATTTCTGTTTAATTACATAAATATGTTCTTGTTTTCATGTATTTTACTATAGATTCATACATAGTAGTATAGTATCTATAAAGAAGCAAAGTGTAACAAAAATCCACTAGGAAGAATCAGAGGTCACCAGCGCCTGATGTTTTGTTCAAGGAGCTGCAGAAGCTACCCGAGAGGAAGCATTTAATCCTGAGGGAACACAGTATCCGCCATCCTTGTTTCAACCAAGTTGTGAAGATGATCATCAATAAGTTATGCACAGTGGTACCTAAAGTGTTTCTTGCACCCCCTCCTGCAACAAGCAGATATTCAACAACCATTTACCTTGCCAGAATCAGATCTTCCAACCCTGTTCCTGATTGATGCTATGGCATTCATCCAATGATACCAGGCTCTGGGTGCAAAAATCTTTGCAGAGCTGATGACGCAGCATTGTCAACAAATTCTCCAGTTGAAACCAGTTAACTGTTGTTATATCCACCTTGTCGGAGACAGATATGATTTTGATGCCACATCGTCTCAAACTATATGAAAGGAAACGTAGAGAAAACAATTTACTGTCTAAGGAATATATCCAATCCGATAATCTGATAATCTGGAAATTCCTGAATGGAAATCATTCCTCAACAACCCCTGTAACAGAGCAAACCTGTTACAATGCGACACAACCCTTCCTGGTGGCATTAGAGTCACCTTTGGTGGAACAGGCGGTGACCATCGGAGGACAGTTTCCGTGTCAAATGCAGAAACCTTGATGAAGGATGAACTCGAGCGACTAAATCATGAAGAAGTAGACAAACAATTATTGGTCCACACTGCATACAGCTGTAAAACACATGGCTCCAGGCGTATTGCGATTCATGCAAATGATACTGATATAGTTCTTCTAAGTAATGTATCACTTCAACAAGATTGGCAAGCTGGAAGAGTTATGGATTCAAAGGAACGACAGGTATATGTGTATATGTTTGTTCAGAACCTTTCCACTAAGTATGAAAAATCACCTAGGGAGTTGTGTGAATCTTTGCTTAGTACCTATGTTCTTACAGGATGTGACTCCGTCGGTTACATATTCAAGCGAGGAAAACGCAGAGCAGCTTCTGTTGTTCTGTGTATGGTAGTCCATATTACAGAGTTTGCCGGATTCGGAGATACTGGTGTAAATGACGTTATACAAAAGTCATCGACGATGCCAGGAACTTTATTGTAACTCTTAATGGAAAACCATCAGTTCCTTCTCTGAATACTACACATGGAATACTGTACAGTATGTGTTTATTGATGGGCGTACTAAAGAAAAATTGTCTTTTCAGGTAAAAGAAACTGATTCACTGTGTGCAAACTCGGAGAAACTCTTGAATAATGTTGTTTAAAACACTAAAGGGCATGATAAATGATACTAGTGTGTTTGATGATTGTGGTAAAACTTGGGCAAAATGCTGCAGAATTCGCCTCTCTGTTGTAATATATCAACAGATTGACATGCAAATATTCTCAGGGTGTATTGCATATAAAGATTTTCAATTATAAAAATATTACAGGTGTTGATGTGAAGTAACTATGAACTATAAATTTATTGATTTAAATTTATTTGTGTTTTAATTTACTCGGACTAATCAAATAGAAATAACTGTATATCTAATAATTGTGAAATCTGTATAGTGCATGGCTAATCATTATATAAAGTAATTACTGTGCAGTTGATTACTTTGTGAAAACAATAGTCGAGTGCTTATGCCACTGAATAATCACAGTTAATTATTTAGTAGAAAATAATTGAGTGTTTGTTGGAGTTCACTTGAAGTAATTAGTTGTATAATTTTACTCAATAATGTATTTTATCATTTGGGTTAAAGTGATAATGTGTATTCAGTAACAAATTTTATGGAATTTTTCAGAAAACCTGGACGATTTTTTATGTATGGGTGTAAGCATCTGTGTGTTTCAGTTTAATTAATAGTGTCTATTCAATGATGTATTTGTATAATTGTACAAAAGGGTAAGAGAATATGTTAACAATTGTGAATGTCCTTTTATGATGATGTGTTAGTTGGAGTGATATTGTATATTCCATGAAATAGCTTGTGTAATTTCTACAGAGTACGGTTACATGACATGTTTGTGAAGACTATTAAATTTTCAGATTTACAGCACAAAAAGTCTCAAGCCGGAAACTGAACACTTGAGTGTCAACCATTTAGCAGGCAGGGAATCCCCTCAGCTGAATAAAATTCCCTGGCATTAGCCAGAATAAATTCCTTTGGTGTTAGCCAGAATAAAATCCCTTAGGATATTATCACAACCCTATGTCTCTTCCATATTTACTCCAAAAGACACAGAAATGGACAGCAGTGATATACTGCTATGGCTAGCTTTAAGAAGGATAGACTTTATGAGATCCTCTATAGGTGTTCCTAAATGCTCAGTCATTGCTGAAGAATAAATTCCTGGGTGAAAAGGACCAACAGAAACACCGAGGTAAATCTACCTTAATTACACATATTTACAAAGAAAAGATTCAAAACATAATGTAAATGCACTTCATACCTAATTGGGAGGTCAGCATAAGCACCACTGACTCCCACCTAACATTCCCTAGGAAAGGATACACAAACCTTAGGCCACATGGTTTCACTTTCCGCGATTTCGCATTTACGAGGTACCTCGCCAGAACCGAACTTACACTTTACGCGGTGCATCTACTCATATACGCGGGAAGCGGCGCAGGCAGGATGCGCACAAGGTCGCCCAGTCATCAAAACATTACCGAGTTCTTCACCCACCACCCACCACAGCCGGCCCAAGTCAGTGATAGTGAGGATATGGACTTATATGGACTTTGAGGGGTTTGACAAAGAGGCCCTGCAAGCCTATGTGGTGGATAATGATACAATTGATACAAGTGATACAGGTAAGGGCCAATAATCTGCCCTCTGCCTCGGAACCAACCCCCCATCCCCATCCCCGTGTGCCCAGCCATCTTTTCTACTAATGTAAGTGTTAAAAAACCTAATATTATTGATATTTCTCTTAATTATTAATTGTGTGTGCATACCATTATAAAATTAAGATGTTATTTTTACTACAACGTAGGTATTGTGTTTGAAAAAGTGGAGTTTAGGGGTCGGGCCAGTCTCTATTGGAATTAATCCCATATGTTCTGTTGTTCACTTTACGCGGTTTTCACTTTCTGCGGTACCCCATGGGTTCAATTGACCGCGTAAATCGTGGTACTACTGTATAAGAAAAATCTAACACCGCATTGTTTATTGCATGGTGAAACAATGTGAACTTATTTGACAATTTTACTGAATGAAGTTCAGTATTTATATATCTGTCTGTGAGAATCTGTCTATCTATTTATCAATATCTATCTACCTATATGTCTGTGAGTATAGTACAGTATCTAATTATCTGTCAAAAGCTTCTATCTATCTGTGAATCTATCTTGTGTATCTTTGAATCTAGCTGTTTATCTGCAAGTCTATTTAGATCTCTTTCTGTCTATCTATCTAGGTAACTTTACCAATCTATCAATCTTTAGTTATCTGTCTATCTGTCTGTCTGTCTGTATATATATATATATATATATATATATATATATATATATATATATATATATATATATATATATATATATATATATATATATATATATATATATATATATATATATATATATATATATATATATATATATATATATTTTTTTTTTTTTTTTTTTTTTCCAATGATAAGAAAACCCCAATATTATAACAAAAAATAAAAGTAAAATCCGCTCAGAAACAACAAAAAAGTTACCTAGGTACAGTACTGTATATTAGTACCTAACTTCCATAATTTAATACCTAATTAATGTGAAATAGTACCTAAGTACTGTAATTTAGGACCTAACTTCAGTAATTTAGTAACTACCTGGTACCTACTGTAATTTAGTAGAGTATCTAACATATCAAAAATTTAATGCAATATAAAATTGACCATTCATTTAATTGAAAATAGGTTTCATTTAGTAAGAATGAAAAAAATGAGGAAATACATAAAATTTACATGCTAATAATTCTCAAGTGCATACTGTATATGCAATATAGTGTACCCTGTGTTGCAAATTGGTTAGGGAATTTTGTCCACAACTGTACAGTACAGCAACAATGGTTCAGGAAAATCCTATTATTAAAAAATAGTAAGAAAAAATCTTGGCATATGAGTAAAAAAAATTATGTACTCTTTGGTAAATTAATTACGTACAGTAGAAAAAAATATCCAAAAGAAGAGTCGAGGAGCTCATAGGTAACTATGAATGGTCTGCCCAGTACTTGTGATTCTTTAATTATTGTAGTAACAAAGAAAAAAAAATATTGCTAGTAAGAGACATATGTTAGGTAACCTGTGCAATACTATTTCATTCAGTTAAAAGCTGATAAATTATGTATTAATCAAGAAGCCAGTCACCATTTTATTTCCTCATAATATTTTGGTGTTGATTTCTAGAATGTACACAATGTTCCAAGTAGGATAAAGTGAATATTGAGTAGAAACTGTGGAAAACAGTGTAAACAGTTAGTGATACTGAAAGCAGTCACTGAAAACATTGGATACCTTAAAGAGACTGCATAATAACCTAACTTAACCTACTTGATGTAATGCAGCATCAGAAAGTAGAAGAATTTGGCTAACCTCACACAACAAGCCCCATCTTGCATCCCAGTGTCAGCGTGTGTATTAGAGTGCAGAATATTACGGAAACATTAATGAAAAATTACAGTATCTTGAAACCGATAAGTTATTTATTATTTGTATTAATACTAATTAAATATAAACTATATAGGGTGCTACTATAGCATGCAGTCTACAAAGATATCTTTAGTCTAACTTAACCTAACCTGACCTAACCTATCTTTAATATCTTGTAGACCGCACACTACAATAGAGCCCTATATACTAATATCTTCATTAGCTGGACTCCCCATTAGCTGGAACTCTCCAATAACTGGAAAAATTCTGGGCTAACAGGAATATACATTTAATGTTTATAAATACTGTATTTAAACTATACCATGTATGTTTTATACAATTAATAATAAATATATCAGCAGCAATTGTTACCTCCTCACCACCTCTCTATGCTTTTACTGTGAAGTTTATATTATGCGTGTTCTGTACTTTTGGCTCTTTGTGTCATGACTGAGTACCCCGAAGTTAGGTAGTTTAGGTTAGATTAGGTTAGGTTGGATAAGTTTAGTTCAGGTTAGGCTAAGTATGTTATGTTAGACAGGTTAGGTAGGATTATGTGGTTTAGTTAGGTTAGGTTTGATAGTTTAGGTTAGGTAGTTTAGGTTAGAATAAGTTAGGTTGGGCAGTTTAGATTAGGTTAGGTTTGCTAGTTTAGGCTAGGCTAGGCTAGGTGAGGGTGTTAATATTCCAGTTCTTATGGAAGGTTGCTGGGAAGCATTTGTGTATCGTTCAATCATAACCATGGCATCATCCGGTGGCATGGAGCATATTTAGTTATAAAAATAAATAAAAAAATAAAAAAAATTGTGATTCCTCCTCCCAATTTGGTTGAGTCTTAAGGTAACAAAATTTTTCTTTGATAGATAATTTGTGTTAGGTGGCTGGTTAACCTGGGCCCCTGTTCAGAATTGTTGCTTTAATATTACATTATCAAAAATAAGAAATACTGTACATATATAATTTGTTAGATAGATAGGTATATACTTGAAAATATAGACAAACACAGGTAGATATATAAACAGCTACATTGATAGCTAGACAGAAAATAGGAAAAATAGACTTGCAGATAGACAGCTAGATTTAAAGTTAAATACATAGAAAGATTTAAAGATGCAGAGAAATTTCTGATAGATAACTGCAGTTAGATACCCACAGACAAATAAGTAGATAGGTAGATAAATATATAGATAATGTACACAGATTCTCGCAGACAGATATGTAGATTCTGATCCTACTCAGTAAAATTGTCATATATGTTCACCATTGTTTTAGTATGTAATAAACAGTACCGCCATACACACAGGATATATTATAGACAGTGTAGGTAGACACAGTGCATATACAGTACAGGTTGTCTATATATAAACAGTTCATCTTCACCTATAGACACGGTGTATATACGGTATAAGTACTGTGTATATAGAGTACAAATATATATAGACCATGCAAGTAAACGAGCAATTTTCTGTCTGTAGACAATGTAAGAATACACACAAACAATGGTAAACAGTCGGGCAAATTGACCAATGATAGTCAACAACGCCTATCAGATGCTTTTCAGTAATCAGAGATAAAAAATGTTAAGCATAAAACAAGATGATAGTGGTGTAAGGTGTGGTGAGGTAGAATATCCATTACATATATTCTACTTGGTCCATAACAAAGAGATAATTAAATGGTTTAAAAATTTCCTGAATACAGTCTGCAATGTTAATAGCAAATTATTTCTGCATTTTTTAATCTTTAATATTAACTGTGGTGATAATAAGGATAAGAATATAATGATCATGCTAATGTCAGATTATATTTACTGTATGTGGTTAAGTAGGAAGGAAAATTATAATGTTAAGGAGACTATAGCCTTTATTAAAAACAGGATATAATATAATCAAGGGATGATCAAGTTTATTTTAAAAGAAAAGTCATCCAAATATTTTACGGACAAATATGTTAATATGTAATATTTATGTATGTAAGTAAATTGTAAAATTTTAAATAATAGATAAAAAAAAGTGCACTTTGCTTAGGCTTGGGTACTAATCAGTAATAGTAAATACACAGAAATAAACATGAACATTTGTGGGTGGTTTTAAAAAGCATTTCATTGCAAGAGTTTTAGACTGTATCCCGTGGGGCTTTTATTCCAATATTTTATAATCCACACACCCCAAACACACCAGGAAAATCCGCTGACTTTATGTGCTTCAAATTCTGTTAACCATTTCATAAGATTTTGGAGTTACCTCATAAATCCTATTCAGAATCTAATACGTACACTCGCCCGATGAAACCCCACTAGGCTTGCCGAATTGTTCAGAAATGTCAATACTGTATAAGTTACTTTATTGGAAATTATTTACTTACAAAAATCAGTTGATCACCTTGGTTCCATTTTGATATATATGTCGGTTTTCTGCAATGTAGACAATTCTATTTAAATCTTGCACAAACACTGAGATATGCAAAACAATCCTGCAGGCTGAAGACGTCTAACCAACTAATGACTTCTAAAATGTTTACTCATTGTTTCCTTGTGAGCTGTTAATAGTCATTACTACAAAGATATAGGAAATCTGATGCATTTCTTCCATTTTTATATTAAATGTTTATTTATTAATTTCCTTTCTTCATATATGAAAAACGAAACACAAACTTCAAGTGTTAAAATTAATAGTTTTTGTGAAGCATTGGAGGTCTTAGCAAGATTATAAGTCCATGAGTGCCGAGTGTCGTGTTGAGTGTTCCGTCGACTTGTTTCGTTAAATTGTCCAACCATTTCTTGCTTTCCCATATTATCTTGTAAAGCAGTTCTAGAATAATCGAGCTACAGACATATACAATGAAATTTATGATGTGGAAGGTTCAGAAAGCTATTTAAAAAAATGAAGCCTTACAACTTGCTTTAATTACTGAAAATTATTCAAGTGCATAATGATGAAAATATCGATATTTTATTACCAGTCAGATTTTGAGGATCCTGAGTGACATAAAGAGTGATATTTTAAGAAATTTAATGAAAATTTTAGTGAATTAAGATAAAGTTAAGTGTTTTAGGAATGAGGCTGTCATCACCACTAAGTGAGTACCGGTTCCTTTATTATTTGTACAAACGAATATACCATGACAAATTTTAAAACGCTAGAATAATGATAGAGGTATAATTAAAAGCAATATTTCATGTTTACTTTGGACATGTCATAAACGAGGAAAACAGAAGCAGAACGTTTTGATGTTATAAACTGTGTTATTCTGAGTTACAACATTATTTACTAAGGTTTTAGCCGATTCCCCCTTTTTTGTATGAAAAATTGGTTTTCTATTGAATTTTTGTGTGTTTTAATGAAATATAACCTTTATATCTTGTGCAAATGAGCCATTTTTTTTCTAGATCAACCTAACTTTACCGAACATCCTAACCGGGACCCACCACCATATTAAACAAAAAGTACTTATTTTGATATCTGGTACCAATGAAAGCAACTTTATTGAATTGGCATGGTGAAATTTTACGTTTTTTGTTGACTTGAGAGTACGCAGGTCGGTTGTAAACAGTGCAGACGACATCGTACTGACAACGGTAGATACGATGTAACCTAACCTAATGTTTGAGGGTAAACTTATTAAAAACTAGACATTTGCACAAGAAACGTTACTCTTACATATCGATTCGTAATTTAAAGAAAAAACTTATTTAGGATAGTCAGAAGCATTAGAACTGGGGCGGATCCAGGAATATCAAAAGGGGGTCTAAGAAGTTGTGGGTGGGAGAACATAACGAGCACAGCGAGCCCACTCAGCTGTAATCCTCCAGATTTTGTTGTTTTTAATCTGACCAATATCATGGACATTTTGAGGATATTTTGAAGCCATGTGCACTTGATATTAGGAGATATTCTGAGGTCAATAGTAATTACTTTTTACTATACAAAAACGCTTGAGAACAATACTGTATTGCATTAAAGAAAAAGCATTATATCCTATTTAAGTTTAAATATTTAGGAATGCGATCGTAGATTAGCTAAATTAAAAGCTTCTAGTCAAGAATTTGTGCGGACACGGCATGTGATTACTGATTCTAGTTTATTGAATCCTAGTTATAGAGTTCTATCTCTCATTACTTATAATTGTTTATAGAATAGTGTAATTGCTGACCAAGTTATTTGCTTATAGACCTTAGTTGTTGAAGCGCAGTAATAACATTATAACATCTGAATCCATTTGTCTGAGCCATGCTTTATTTATGAGAAATTTGGTTCATTCATTTGATATATTTAACACTTTAATTAATGGATACATCTATAGCCCAAAATGCTTTTTGTGCATTCTTAATACAGTATTGGTGTGTTGCAGTACACGGGTAATAAGTTTCACGTAAAGTCTGCATTATCGTTTGTATTCTGAAAATAAAGGATATATAAATCAATATGGTTTCATGTTGTTTTTATACTTTAATTCGTGGAACATTAGAGTGAGTGAGTGATGAACCATTGCTATGTAAAGAAAGCTGTCTTTTATATATCATGTGCAATTCATTAGTGTCCAAAAAGCTGCAGCAATCATTATGTTTAGTAGTAAATTGTACTGTAAATCGATAAAACAATTGTAAATATACCTCTAAATGCAACTGAGTTAAAAAAAAGTTTATCTTGGCTGACTTTTTTTATTAAAATGATTTTCTTTGCGTCATTACCCTTGATAGTTTTGTTTTATCGTGGTAGTTGTGTCAGAGAACTACAGTACTATATTGTCACTAGGTTTATTATGTAACAAGATTTGATTTAACGAGAGCAGACTATACAGTAGTAAATCCTTTTCTAACACTGGTTATTTTTTTACAGGTTAACACATCAATGCAAGACAAGTAAAGAAGATATATAAAGACAGAAGCGACTGTGGTAAGTACATAACTCGAGTGTTTGAATCAGTCATATTTTTTATCAGTTATACGAGGTTAGTTTATCCTTGGGCGCAGTTTAAATATGCACATCCAGATTTATGATTTGATTCAGAGGTTGAAAATTTACTACAAATCAATTAAGACAAAATTTAGAGTTATCTGTACATTAAAATAAACGTGGATTTAATGAGATTTAAGACATTAGTTATATGTATCCATCATAATTTTATAAAGTGGGGATAAACTTTGAACCCTGAGCCTTGCTTTGCTTGGAGCATATATATAAATATATATATATATATATATATATATATATATATATATATATATATATATATATATATATATATATATATAATAAAATCTTTTCGTCTTTATTCAAGTTGCCTCTGAAGATGTCTTGAATAAAACGAAAGCTTCTCCGTTCCCTGTTTTATCAAGATTTATCTTATCCACGTTTTCATTGTGGATCTACATGAAATATATATATATATATATATATATATATATATATATATATATATATATATATATATATATATATATATATATATATATATATATATATATATATATATATATATATATATATATATATATATTTTAACAATGATGATACCGTTCAGTATAGGAAACCCAGCGGTAATAACCTCATATATATACTGGGATAAAGCAAAGCTTGACTTGTAACAGTGTTAGCTTTAAGGTTAGGTAACAGTGTCTAGGACCTAGACTCTAGGTGTACTTCAACCTAACAATTAGAATATCGTTTATAGAGGTAGTGTAGTATTAGTTTTTCAGATGAAGGTAAGGTTCATGTACAATAATTTATTTAGAACAACTTAAAATGCAAAGTTTTTGTTTTATTATCATATAAAACATGTACTGTATTTCACTGCAACACGTGCAAACTTTATTTTTATAAGAAAATGCATAAAGTATTTTTTTTAATTAAATCTAATATTTATTTCGGGTAAAGGCAAGGGTCATGAATTTGTTTCAGTGCAACATTCAAAATTTATTTTCAGATGAATGTACTGTACAGTATACAGTATAGGCTACTGTAGCTGTGTAATTTTTTCTTTTTAACACATGCAGTTTTTTGGATGAATATAAAATTAATGTATATATTTTATTGCAACAGAAATGTAAAGTTAATTCCAGGAGCAGATAAAAATTACTAGTTTTTAATTATATACAGTATTTTAATGCAGCACTTAGCTATGTAAACTTTGGTCAGGCGAAGAAAACCAATCATGTATATACAATATTATTGTTACTTAGCTACAGATGTAAAGATTTGTTTCTTGTGTGGAGCTTAAGTAGGCATGTATTACTGAGAGGCTCACAAATGTTTATTTTTTTAAAGTGCAGGTAATTTAGAGAAGTATTTCTTATTATAGCACACATTATTTTTTCCGTTCAAGATGAAATTAAAGGAATTATAGGTATATTTTTTCAATACAACACAGTGCATGTTTTTCTGGTCTATAAAGGCCATTTTATTTCAGCTTAATTTTCAATTTCTTTGCAAAAATATTCTTTGTTATCATTCCGGTTTAGCTCCTGTACCCTGCTCACTTTATTTTAGATCACGACCCAGAATTTTTTTTTATTAAGTTACGCATTTTCTATTGACCCCAAAGCATTTCTCTCATCATATTCCACTTTTTTCTTCCATCAGTACAAATGCTCTTCTTTTTTCTTTTTTTTGGTGCACACATTTTTTTTTACCTTTTCAGCACGAAAGCAAATACCGTACAGTGCAGTGCAGTATTATTTTTGTGGATTCAGCACAGATGTAGATAAACTTCAGCAAAAATTTGCAGTTCTTGGACAGTAACATTGTGCTATTTTCTCATAGCAACAACCGCCATTTTTCACATCAGTAAAGATCAATTCCAGTTTTTAAATTCAATAGGACTAATAGCTGCTAACATTTCATCCCCAGTCTCACGCTTGTAGTGGGAAAATTCATGGAGAATCCGAGTAGGTGTTCTTTCCTGCGCAAAAACAGCCTTCTCCGTAAACAAATTATGAAATCCTTTCATAATAATTTTTGTACCTCAGGATTCGTAATAAAAGGATGAACACGTTATGTTTTTTTTAATAAATCAGAAAATAGGGAAGTAAAATCATTATATTGTTAGCTGTATGATGTGAGTGTGATGGCAGGCATTATCAGGATGATGGAAAAGAAATAAAAACAAATTAATCCTTACTATTGTAATGTTTTACCTGTGTTTATTGTAAAAATTCAGTATGCACTGTGATCACCATTTCGTGTGATGAAAAGTGATCTGGTGGCGTGGTGATTTGGTGGTGAGGTGAGCTGGTGTTGTGGTGATATGGTGGTGTGTTGATCTGGTGGTGTGGTGATTTGGTGGTGAGGTGATCTGGTGTTGTGGTGGTCTGGTGTGCTAATCTGTTGGTGTAGCGATCTGGTGGTGAGGTGAGCTAGTGTTGTGGTGATTGATGGTGAGGTGAGCTAGTGTTGTGGTGATCTGGTGGCGTGCTAATCTGTTAGTGTGGTGATCTGTTGGTGTAGCGATCTGGTGGTGAGGTGAGCTAGTGTTGTGGTGATCTGGTGGCGTGCTAATCTGTTAGTGTGCTAATCTGTTGGTGTAGCGATCTGGTGGTGAGGTGAGCTAGTGTTGTGGTGATCTGGTGGTGAGGTGATCTGGTGGTGTGGTGATTTGGTGGTGAGGTGAGCTGGTGTTGTGGTGATCTGGTGGTGAGGTGATCTGGTGGTGTTGTGTGTATTATTGAAGTATTTAAAGTATTGGTGCAAATATTTGAGTATGTTGAGGGTTTGTGCACCGATCAAGAGTAGATTCAGTACTGAGGGTTAAACTATCTCTACTATTTGTATGTCGTGAATGATGGCTTCCTTTATGATTAGGTTATGTTTTTCTATTGATAAGGTTATTTAGTGGTAAGGTAATATTGTTGTGTTTTAGACTAGGTCAGCAAATTGTGTTGTAGCTTATGTATTTGGGTACCTATACAGTATATTTATAAAACAGGTCTGCGAATTTTCTTTTGATATCACGTTCTTTTCTGTGGTGTGCATGTCGTTAATATTCTTATGACTAACATGCACAGTACTGAATTAAGTCGACAATAGGGAAAAACTGAAATTAACGTATCAAAGATATTGATATAATGAGTTAAGAAGTAAGTTTATATTTTAAGTATTGGTTAGAATTTGTGATTTTAGTGAACAAAGAAATGAGGGAGAGATGAGGTGATGGGTGATCAGGAAATGAGATAATTAGTAGATGGATACATGTTGCAAAACGTTTAGCTGAAATTGGTTTAACCACACACACACACACACACACTACTCAGATTCGAGTATGACGAACATCCACTACAGGCTGCAACCACACATCTTGGCTCTCCTTTTTCCTGCTCCAGTGGTGCAGGTAGCTGCAACAACTGGGGAGAGCGAGAGTTGTAATGGACTGCCGATAGCCCACTTTGTTGGGTTTCACCTTAGTAGCCTGTCCATCTTGCATTGCCTTCATTCGATGGCGTAGTCGTTGGGTTCCCGTGTTGGCCACCTCTTTCGATGTTGGGTTCTTACTAGAGCTCTGTAAGCATGTCTGCCTGATGCGGGGAATCCACAGCAGATTTTTCGTTTGGGGTTTACTCATGTAGCCTTATACCTACCAAGGTTAAGCAGCGGGGCAGTGGTTGGTAGGCGCCAGGACGTGTCCACATGACGGTGGTCCTGTACACCGTCCCTCTGGGGTCCACTGTTGCTCCGAGATCCCTTGCTGGTCTCCAGGGGCCGTGAGGCACCCACTTACAGTGTCTTGCTATGGGGAGGCACAACAGGTATATATATATATATATATATATATATATATATATATATATATATATATATATATATATATATATATATATATATATATATATATATTACAGTTGGAACTCAAAATGTTAAAACTAATTTCAACAACAGCACTGTGTGAGAAAATTTGTTCTTTCTGGAATTACCATATCACCTAAGTGAAAACGAGGTGCTACAACAGTTATGTGTTGGTTAGTTTAGGTTAGGTTAAATTATATTAAGTTGTTGTTGCTGTTGTTATAATGTTATTACTGCACTTCAACAACTAAGGTCTTTAAGCGCATAACAAGGTTAGTAATACACAAGTCCACCAACATAAAAAAAACAAAATATATATATATATATATATATATATATATATATATATATATATATATATATATATATATATATATGAGATGGAACTTTACTATAGGATAGGTTGACTGAAGTTGGGTTGGGTTAAGTTAAGTTGGGTTAGGATAGGCTAAGTTGGGTTAGGTTAGGCTAAGTTGGGCTAGTATAGTCTACGTTGGGTCAAGATAGGCTACGTTGGGTTAGGTTGGATTAGGTGACCAATCAGCAAGTACTCCACCTCAATACCACTAGTTTGCCCCACACACAACTGTTATAGCATCTAGTTTTCACTGAGGTGACTTGGTATTTCCAAAAATAAGTAGTTTTCTCACACAGTGCTGTTGTTGAAACTAGTTTTAACTTAAATGTTTGGTGAAAATTAGGTTTAATAATATCCTCGTTCTCGATTTCAGGTTTTCCCAGCATCCATAGGTGTACCTAGTTTTGCCTAGTTAATGGTAGTTGTATCGTACAGCCTTTGTGGCTTCTAGTTTTAACTAGTTTAAAACTGGTTTTGACGTTTTGGGGGGTACAAACTGTAATATAAACTGTATATATTATGCACATGTCGAAGATGGCCTCCAGCCTATTCTTCCACTATCGTACCAGAAGACGTTTCTATTAACTCCACAAATCTTTTATCTTTCCACCTGATAAATTGGACGTTTTGTGGGTCTATACCCCATTCATTGTATTGTCATGCTTATTGTATTGCTATGACATTATATTCATTATATTTTCATGCTTATTGTGTTACTGCAAAATCATATTCGGTGTATTTTCATTGCAACTTCATGACGTTAAAGAATTACACAGTGTCCTCAGAGTTATGAAAAACTGTAAAAATCTTAAGAAATCTGTAAAAATCTGTAAGTTTCCTTGTGAGATATTTTACCTGCATTGATCCAGGAAGGCAGACGTGATTGGTGGGCATTCATCTCTTGTCTTGTAGACAGGAGAAAGCAGAATAGGGGAGGAGAGGGCAGAAGTGGGGGATAGGAAGGAGTGGTGAGGGAAGAGAGGGAAGGGTAAGGGGGAATGAGAAGGAGATGAGAGGGTAGTGGAAAGGAAGTAGAAGGGCTGGGAGGTGTGAGGGAAGGAGAGGGGAGGAGTAAATGGAAGAGTAGGGGAGAAGTATGGGAAGGGAATGGAAGAGAGTTAGAGGTAAAGAGAAGAGAGGAGATGAAGTACTAAAAGTGGAGAATAAAGATGAAGTAAATACGAAATATAAGAAATGATTAGAAGAAAGTAACAGGAAACGAAACAAATTTAATTAATTAACAACAAAGGAAATAATAAAAAAAGGAGAGAGACGAAGATTAGAAAACAGAGAAACAGAGGACGAAGCCAATGAGAAGAATGATAGAGAAGGCATGTGAGGAGATAAGAGTGAGAGGAAGGGAGAGAAAGAGGGAAGGACTGATGAAGAGGAAGTGAAGAAGTAATGCCATCAAAGAAAGATGGAAGAGACACAGAAACGAAAGACACTTAAGGGAAATGGAAGAGGCGTAAAGAAGGAAGGAAACTAGTGTTAAGTGAATAAAAATAACCTGATAAATGAGGCAATTAGCGAATAGAGTTAATGAGAGAGATAATGTTAATGGGAAGATTATGGTGATAAAGATGGTGTGGGAACAGAATGAGAGAAAGGAGAAAGAGAATGACAAAGAGAGTGAAAGAGAGAAAGAAGGAGAAAGAGAATGACAGAACGAAAGAGAAGAAGAATGAGAGAAAGAAAGTGAAAGAGAATAAGACAGAAACTTAAAGAATAGGAGAGAAAGTGAAAAAAAATAGAGAATGAGAGAAAAAAATGAGGAAGAGAATATGCTAGAAAGTGAACGAGAATAAGACGATCATAATGAGAGAAAGAAAGATAATGAAACCAAAATTAGTTGTCATATGGAAATAATAATTGATGTTGACAGGAATTTAACTGCAGACCATCGAAAAAAATGTCTACCTTAATTTAGTCTCGTAACTAATGCTACGTATTTAGTCTCGTTGTACTAACCTAACCTAACCTAACCTTTTCAATCCGTACTCAAGTTTCGCATTATTAAGGTTTCTTTAAGGAAGCTGAAGTGTATGAATTTGAATATACTTTACACAATATTCAGCATAAATACACTTAAATTTGAATATAACTAAACTAAATAATGTAATTATTTTGAGTAAAAACAATGCAAATTGATATACATCTATATACACTACATTTATATAATCTCTATTAATTCACTTTTTTTATTACCACCGAATGACATCCTCCATAAATATGCAAAAAAGTTTAATAGGCTTAATAAATTGTCAGTAATTAAATAGGCAAATTTACTTAATAGATTTAACTAATTATTAGATAAATGGATTATATAAATAAACACCTTTAGAATATTCAAGTTTCAACAGTCATTATAGATGGAAATAGTCAGGATAGATTGATAACTTGAATAGATCTAATTAATATAATAGATTTGATGGATTTCATACATTTAAACATATATGAAATTTGTTATAGTAATATTAGAATCAATATATTAATAAATTCAACCCTAAAGCCATATATATTTATGATCTAATTATTGCAGCTGTCTCTCTGTTCCCTCGTATGTTACATGTTTACTCATCGGAGGAACGAACAAGGGAATAGGGAAGTAGAACAGTAAGTGTGATTTATGGTGATGAAAATTAAACTGAGTCAATTTGTTGATTTTAGGATTATCATTTTTTTTTGGTCATTCTCTTCTTCGTTTTGGAGCTTTTCTTTGTTTGTCTGTTTCGTTTTCTTATTTTCCAACTCTCTCTCTCTCTCTCTCTCTCTCTCTCTCTCTCTCTCTCTCTCTCTCTCTCTCCATAATTCTACTCCTTTTCATTCTCTTTTTTGTCTTTATTTTTGTCCATCCTTCCTCCCCCCAATTGCCTCTGTATCCCCTAGCGTCAATCTCCCATCATTCAACCCAAATTTCCTTCAGTTCTTCAATCATTCTACCCACGTTCTAAAAATTCCCATTATTTTACCCATGCCTCCAAATTCTCATCATTCTACCCACGCCTCCTACAAATATTCTATCATTCTACCCTTTATGGTAAACTCCTTCTATCATCCTTCCCACGTCTCCTACACTTCTTCGTCTGTCATTCTACCCACGTCCTACAACTCAGCAATCAACCTCACTCTAGGTAGAATATTGGGAGATTGTTTAATATTCCAGAGGTAATGAAGGTGAAGGCTAATCGATAGGTCGGAAAAGGTGGCTCACTGTATACGTGTTGGTAGATGTCAATATGTGGCAAAGGAGTTGATGTTTATTTAATCGTCTATTGTGTTCTTTTCTTCTTCTTTATTCATATCTTATTACCCTCTCTCCTATCTTTCTTCTTCTTCTTCTTCTTCTTCTTCTTTATTCAGACCATTTTGTTCTATACTATTTTTCTTCTACTTTATGCAGATTTTATTATTCTCTCCTATTTTTTTCTTTTTTTCTTTCTTCATTTTCTTATTGTTTTTGTTGTATATTCAGTTTTGTTTATACTTTAGTTCGTTTTTTTGAGGTTTTCGTGTTATTTTTGTTCTTCTTTTCTTATATTCCTTTTTTTTTCATTTCCTTTTTCTTTTTTCCTTTTCTTCTTCTTTTGCTTTACTCTCCTCGTCTCCCTTTCTCTACCACCGTCAATGATAAAAGCTAATTAATTTTATATTACTTGCAGGTCAACTTAACAAATAATTTAGATTGTTACTATTAAGCCTCTATTTCTGTGACTAACCTTTCTCGCTTTTTTCCTGTTGATTCATGCTGACTCCAATCACCCAAATTAATCTCACTGATACAGAATCTGACATTTGCATTTAATATTTATTCTGAGATTGAAATTCGCACCATATGACATTTTAATCTTAAACTGGATATTTTTACTTACATTTACTGTAGATTTGAATTGATACATAAGTTTTATCACTTATATAAAAATCGACTTCATAAATTGATAAACAAAATATCTTATGTAAAAATCGATTTTCAAAGTAATGTATAAATTTTATCTGCAATATAAAAAAAAATCGACCTTTTGAGCTGGTGTTTAAAAGGAACTCATCCACAGATTATTGTTTCAACATTTGTTCTGAAAAATATAATTAAATAATTCTTAATAGATATAACACGAAAACGGTTCTGATCGGTGATACAAATTTTACACATCTTACACTTACAAACAGGCGAACAGACAGACAGACAAACGTACGTACAGATAGACAAACAAACATACATAGGAACAGATAGACAGACAGGCAGACAGACAGAGACACGTAAATGGGTAGGTAAGAGAAACAGGCTAATACAAGTAGAGAGGAAAACAAGAAGAACAAATACACAAACTAGCTTAAAAACAAACACAAACACAAAATCAGGAATACTGTACATCTACCTCGTGGACACACACACACACACACACACACACACACACACACACACACACACACACACACACACACACACACACACACACACACAATCCCTTACTCAGACAGACAGAAAAAAAATCATCCTCTCACTTCTAATTGTTCATCTTAAGGCAGCTCAAGGTTCGACCACCCTCCCCCACTCTTCCTGCAGTTGATTCACCTTGGTACACCTTGAGCACTACCTTGTGTTGTCCAGGTTCCACATCCGTCCTACCTTACATGGAGAGAAACTCACTCTTTCTTATCTTTATCATCTCTCTCTCTCTCTCTCTCTCTCTCTCTCTCTCTCTCTCTCTCTCTCTCTCTCTCTCTCTCTCTCTCTCTCTCTCTCTCTCTCTCCTTTTTATTCTTCTTGCATATTTCCTCAATAACACCAATAAAGTAATCTAAATAATATACATAATGAGACAGTTTGATTTACTTCTAGAGTCGTCGGCTGTATGTTTCGCCTCAGAATGTAATATAACTCTGAAGATTAAATAAAATATCTTCGTCTAGTTAATCAAGTTTGCTGCGATCACCTTGGATTATATATAACAACCAGAGTGATTTAATGATAATAAAAAAGGATTTAAATATACCCTGTAGTTATGATAATGATTGCGTTATGTTTATGGTAGATTATTATTATTATTATTATTATTATTATTATTATTATTATTATTATTATTATTATTATTATTATTATTATTATTATTATTATTATTATTATTATTATTATTATTATTATTATTATTATTATTATTATTATTATTATTATTATTATTATTATTATTATTATTAATATTATTATTATTATTATTATTATTATTATTATTATTATTATTATTATTATTATTATTATTATTATTATTATTATTATAGTCTTTAAAATTATCTCATTTATATTATTACTATTATAAGCATTGGGATGTAGCGACCTAACTATTCTGTGAAGGCACATTGTCAAACGGAGTGGCACAAGGTATACAGTATAACCTCCATTTAGCGGACACCAAGATAACGGGTATTGTCCGTTGTATGGATTGATTGATTGGTTGATTGTGGTAATGACATCCCTAGCGACGCAACCCGTTATATGGAGGTTTCACTATATTCAGGTTATTGGGTGAGAGTAGATGCAACGAATGAATGGGTAAATGAACTTTATAATCGTGGCTCTGGTCTCTGTGGGGTTACAAGGGATTAAAGAAATGTAAACAAACAGTAATAAATGGTGGGTTAAGAGATTTGACTGAACTAAAACAACAACAGTAATGAAGGGAAGAAGGAACATACTATTAAAATAAAATAAAAATGGGACAAAATACAGTAAAATATGATAAAAATAATGAGAAAATTTTTATACCAAATTTCACATAAACTAGATTTTTTATTGGGAGAAAATGAAAAGCGTGAGAGAGCCAAGATTAGACATTGCATTGACATTTGATATAAAGAGGGCTGTGTACTATTGTTGGGATGAAAGAGGTATAGTGTACGAGAGAAGGAAAATGTTCTGAACAGCTGGTGAATGTGAGCCACAACACCTCAGATATCCTGTTTGCGATGTGGAGGAATGAAAAGGAGATAGCTGTAAGAGGTAAAATAATATTATGAAGAAGATGAATGAGATACGAACTGAAGTGGAAAGGAACTTGCGTATAAATGTAAAGAAAATAATGTGGAAAAGAAATAGAATGAAGAACAAGCAAATATGCGTTAAATTAGGTTAGGTTTGGTTAGATTAGGTTTGGTTAGGTTAGGTTTGGTTAGGTTAGGTTAAGTTATGTTAGATTATGTTTGCTTTTGTTAAGTTAAGTAAGGTTTGTTTTGGTTTGGTTAGGTAAGGCTAGGTTAGTTTAGGTGAGGTTAGGCTAGGCTAGGTTAAGATTTTATTAGGCTACGCTACGTTAGGTTTGGTTAGGTTAATTTTGATTAGGATGTTTGGTTTTGTTAGGTTAAGTTAGGTGAGGCTAGGCTAGGTTAGGTTAGGTTAGGTTAGGTTAGGTTAGGTTAGGTTAGGTTAATTTTGATTAGGTTGTTTGGTTTTGTTAGGTTAAGTTAGGTGAGGCTAGGCTAGGTTAGGTAAGGCTAGGTTAGGTTAGACTAGGATAAGTTTTGTAAGGCAAGGTTAGGTTTTCTTATGCCAGGTTATGTTATGATATTTTTTTATGTTAGGTTATATTATGCAAGGTTTCGTTACGTTACATTAAGTTAGGTTATTTTTGGTTATATTAAGTTCGGTTATGTTTGCTTAAGTTAGGGTAGGTTAGGCTCAGAGAGAGATTATGTCAAGGAAAGACCAGTAAGACCAGTGTAAGTTTAGAGAGAGATTATGTCAAGGAAAGACCAGTAAGACCAGTGTAAGTTTAGAGAGAGATTATGTCAAGGAAAGACCAGTAAGACCAGTGTAAGTTCAGAGAGAGATTATGTCAAGGAAAGACCAGTAAGACCAGTGTAAGTTTAGAGAGAGATTATGTCAAGGAAAGACCAGTAAGACCAGTGTAAGTTCAGAGAGAGATTATGTCAAGGAAAGACCAGTAAGACCAGTGTAAGTTCAGAGAGAGATTATGTCAAGGAAAGACCAGTAAGACCAGTGTAAGTTTAGAGAGAGATTATGTCAAGGAAAGACCAGTAAGACCAGTGTAAGTTCAGAGAGAGATTATGTCAAGGAAAGACCAGTAAGATCAGTGTAAGTTTAGAGAGAGATTATGTCAAGGAAAGACCAGTAAGACCAGTGTAAGTTCAAAGAGCAAATACAGTGTGTGTGAATAAATCGTTTACATTATAAAAATAAATGAAAAAAGCCTGAAGAAAGTAGAAAAGATAAGTTATTGCATTTATGAACCGGGAAAAAAACACATAAGAGTTGGTGGAAAAGAAAATAACCTAGAGTCTAAAAATATTATACAAAATTTAAATGATATATAGTGATGAAGAATTAATGGCAAGTGTAAGTAAAATTAATCTAATGAAAATAAATAAACAAAAAAGAAAGAAAGAAACAGGAAGAAATAAAAGATAGCACGAATGGATAGAGAGAGAGAGGGGGGGGGAGGTGTTCCGTTTACAGTAGTACTTAACAACAATTTAAGATGGATTTAATCAAAGAATAGCTGAGGAAAGACATGTAACAGGTGTACTGGTAGATGTACAGAGAACGATAACTGGGTGAGAATAGGAAAAGATACGAATCAATAAGGATATATTATCATGAGTGCGTGAAGTCATGGCTAAAATATATGTATATGAGAGAGATATATATTAGACTCTATATAAACGATGTTATTGATATATATATATTCAAACACAGTACATGCATATAGCCTAAACCATGGACGTAGCAATGCATGTATTCAAACATAGAACTAACGTTGTGTTGTACAATCACAATTAACTTTTGATCTTTCTGTGACACGACTTTTACACATTGCTGCTGCGCCCTTGTAGCGAAATGTTTGTGTGACGGAGGGAAATTGAAATATGTTACTGACTTTATGTGCGGGATTAGTTACCAAATGCATTTTTAAAGGTGGAAGGCAATTGGTACACGGTGGTGAGAGATAGGGAAGTTAGAAGAGAGAGAGAGAGAGCAATGAAAATGTAGATAGATAGAGCAGAATTAATAAACAAATGCATTTTTAAAGGTGGGAGATAATTGGTACACGGTGGTGAGAGGTAGGGAGGCTAAAAGAGGGGGAAGAGAAAGAGAGCGAGGAAGAGCAAGAACAAAATAAAATATAGATAGTAGTTATAGAAAAATTATAGATTTCGGCAGTCAGATTAAAGCTCAAAATGTGTCAAAAAACACACAGACACACACACACACACACACACACACACACACACACACACACACACACACACACACACACACACACACACACACACATACACACACACACACACACACACACACACACACACACACAGACACACACACACACACACACACACACACACACACACACACACACACACACACACTGTTGTTCATGTAATACAACACAAAAACAACAAGAACAAAGGAAACACCACCACAACCACCACAAAATAAATGGCCAACTTGACTCACAAGTCAATTTCTATGTAAAATCTCAAAAGGCAAAATGTGAAAGCTAATCGGGGAAAGTGGCCTGTAAACTTTCTCTCGTGTTCGAAAGTTGTAGTTTTGGGAGAGGAAAAAAATCTACCTGTGTACCTGAGTATTGTGGAAGTTTGATAGTTCTCGTCCGTAGACGCTGGGAATGGATTGTGTCTACCTAATAAGCTATTTTTTTTCTACCTGTCTATCTGATTACCTCATATTTTTTATCGATCTATCTATTTGATTAGATAATCTGTCTTTCTATCAGCTTGAGTATCTGATCAATTTACCTGTGTATCTGGGTAGCTGATGTATTTATCTATCTACAAATACAAAAAAAGAGGATGGAGTTACTGAGAGAGAGAGGACTATTTTCTAGACGCCACATATCCTAGCGGCTGTTCACTTAACCCAGGACGACCTACAACACACACACACATATCTCCTCCAATTCTCCTTGTCCCCACGTCCATCTCTCTTCTCCACACGTTGTATCTCCTTTGTTCACTTTAACCCCTTCTGTTTTCTTTCCAGCTCTCCCTTCCATTTATCAAACCCTCTCTTCCATACTGCATATCCCCCTCTCCCTCTCTTATTTCTTCCATCCGCACTAGTGAAGAAACTCCTTTACCGTGAACGCTAAATCTCTCTCTCTCTCTCTCTCTCTCTCTCTCTCTCTCTCTCTCTCTCCAACCGGACAAAATCACCCTTTTTCAATAGGGAAGTCTTAGCTCTGAATCACTCTGAATATGATAATAATTCTCTTTTGATATGGACGAATCCCTTCTCTATATAATGACCCTTGAACTCACCTCATTACTCCCTGCAATTACATAGATGATACTTATGCTAATAGGAAATAGGAACAGGTATGGGTGGATATTATTATTATTTTGCTTTTTTGCCCTTTATTCTTCTTTGCTCACTCGTTCTCCGCTTTTGATTTGCTACACTCTTATTATTTGTTATTTTCCACATCATTCACCTTGTTGGGGATTCTACTCCATCTTTGATCTATACCATGGAAGACTGGGAGGTGTTGTGATATTACCAGTGTTCATGTATATATGAAAATTAATGGACAGTTTTATTAATATTATCTTCTATTTTGTTTTTAATTTCTTTTTTTTTTATCAATGGTCTTATTTTGTTATAGTAGTTTTTTTTTTATTAAAGTGTATTTCTCTATAAGATAAAACTAAATTATATCAAGTTACTTTTTTTTTCAAGTATTTTATTAGTTATCTCATTTTTTTCTGCTTTTAGTTGACATATATTGTTGAAATTCAAAAAGCAAAGCAAGTCAATCACATAAACTACAACTATAATTTTCTCAGTATTTTGTTGTTATATCATTATAAAGGTTAGTTCTAATTCCCAGAGGTCCGTCACCCCTTCATCATTCTCTATCCTTCCATCATTCTCTCCTCCAGCTAAATCTTGTTGCTCAACGTCCAATACCACTCTCCCTCAGCCTGCCAGCCTCCACAGATTTTTCCCTTGAATTTACTTACAACACCCCAACAGTCAATTTCTTTTTACCCCTCAACTCTCACTTTAATTGATTAATCCTCCTCCATTCCGCAGCACACACAGGGAAAATAGATAGACATGGACTGAAGCGGTTCAAGGTTAAAACGGCCAAGGAAAAGTAAGCTTCCCCGTATAACCAGAGTATGCCTGGGTGTATAATACGTGTAAGAGTATTTAGTGTATCTCTCGTGGCTCGGGTTACCTAACTACTGTGTCTTGAGGATAACTAGACTTCGTTTTACATAACGGTCTGACGTGGAAACAGAATTACGAGGAATAAATCTTCTGCACTCTGATATCTTGCTTAAAGGGACATAGCAATGATTGACTGAATTAAATGCGCTAAGAAAACTATATGTATAACTAAGTGTACGTGTGATAAAGTGTATTGAATTGAAAATCTATATAACGATTATTATTGCCAGTCGTCGTCTTCCTTATCACTTCTGTTATCTTATTTTATCTATTGTATATACATATAAATGTATACATCTACATGTGTATATTCTCCCGAGTTGGGCTGTTGCTACAAGGTCATATCCCGCAGTGTCCTGCATACATGTGCATGATGCTTGACCTCTGACCTTTCACCTGGTCAAGCTAAGTTCGCCCGTCATAAGCTAAAGGTCACCTGCAGCTGAAAATCTCCTCAAAACTCCACACTTTTCTGTCATGCACCAACGAGGAGACATTATCATTGCTTTGCCAATGTTTGCTTGTCTTCTTCTTTGTTTAGATTGACTTTGTAGCAGGCGTAAACAAGGTACCGTGGTGCTATGTGCTACATTTCCTGAGGTTGTGACGGCAGCAGCAGCAGCAGTTGTTGTTGTTGTTGTTGTTGTTATATGTGCAGGGGTTCAAACCATATCTGTCTTTTCTTGACTGGTTTTCCTGCGTTTGCTTTGGTGTTTTCATTTGTTTGTGTTGAATTAAGATCGTCAGCAAGGAAAAGAGATATTGGTGTATTGTGTTCACTGCCTCGTCATATAGTGCCTGGGGATATCGTCTCACTTTTATACTGTACTGGGTTCTGTTTTTCACTGTTCATACAAAACAGAATTATACGATATAGGAAAAATATTCACTTGTGGTATGTGTAAAATAAGTTTTTCGCGATAGACAGGAGTGAGGCTTAGTCATATTTGTGTTTTTAATTGAAGATGCTTGAAGTTCAGTACTGCTGAATAAATAAACTAGAATTCATTATGCTCGCGTCACAGTGAAGAGAGGGTGTGGCAATGTGGCATGAACTTTCTGTGTGAAGGTTTGTTTGTTTGTAGATATTTACGACCATCTGTCTGTCTGGGTTTTACAGCTTTATATATTAAGTGATATATACAAAGTTTAAAATAGACTGCTAATAGATAGACCAAGGAATTTTCAGATGAGGCTGTAAACAGATAGACATACATACAGGGATAAAAGGCTGAAGTCTAAGGCTGTCGGAGTGGATGAAGTGAAACAAACAGACAGATAAACAAACAGAAAATCATAAGATGTTAACCCTGTGAGGAGGAAAGAGTTAAACAATATTATTTAGGGGGTTAAGCCATTAACATCAAGGAGTTAACTCATTGTCCTTAAAGGATTAAAACATTTTCGTCAGAGGTTAAACCTTTGTCCATCATTTTCAAGGGGTCAAACCATCATCCTCAAAAAGTTTGAACCATCATAACCAAAGAGTTAAGTCATCATCTTCAAATGTTTAAACCATAATTTTGAAGGTTTAAACCTCCCCCAAAAGTTTAAACCACCATTTTTAAAGGTTTAAACCTTCATTCTCAAAAATTTTAACCTTAATTTTCTATGGTTAAACTATCCTTAAAGGTTGAAACCATCATTCTCGAGGAGTCAAACTGTCATCCTCAAATGCTAAACAAACACATGACTATAATCGAAGAATTAAATATCAGATATTTTGTGGTCCAGTTAAGCCCCTTAAAACTTTAGTGAGATGAGACGAGAGCAGAAACAGACAGAGTAAAGAGAAGACAGGAGAGCTACAGTAGGTGGAGAGATCAGCGGGGAGACAGACGGGCACAAGGATTAGTTTGAAGGTGAAGTGTCGACTGCTGTGGAGTAATTTATATTTTATGGTATTACAGTAGGTGGGATGAGACAGGGTAATCAAACAGGATGGACGGAAGAACAGGCAGATAGAGGAAGTTTGAAGGCTATATGTCAAGATTGGTGGATCATTTGTATGCTGACGGGGAGGGAGAGTTGATGGCCGCAGCCTAAAGAAGTGATTTTTACACCAAGTGTCAAGTACAAAGAATTATTTAAATGGTTAAGTTGGGGGCCAGTTGTCCTCTGGAGGTTTTGAACGTTCAACTTCTGTAGAGAACAATTGTCCCCTGACTTTCACCTCGGTGGCTGTTCATAAGACCTTACCTGGCCACGCCACTTGACGCCTCAATGAAACCTCCCGGTGTAATTATTGTTCCTGTCACCCTGCTGAAGAGGACTGTAGGTTACGGTCGATATATATAATATATATTGTGTGTGTGTGTGTGTATGAGTGTTTGTTGCAGGATATAATATAGTAGTGTATATTTAAACATTATGTTTGTGTTTTCTATAATTATCATTCTCTCTGGGTCATCATTGCCTTTAATGGTTAAACTAAATGTTCTCTTCTCATCAACAAAAGAAATGAAAAACATACTCTTTTTATTTGTTACCTTTCATGTTAATAACTTACATCACAACTACATTTGTTTTTTTCTTAAAAAAAAAAAATCGGCAATTGCGTAGTCTCACTGTTAAGAGTAATTAAAATAACAGAAAAATATTTGTATTTTGGAACATTTTTAAAATGTATATATTTTAGATAAGATGTAAAGATCTTACATAAAATAATATATACACACACACACACACACACACACACACACACACACACACACACACACACACACTAATACTTTGCCCCCATTTGTTGACTGCTTTCATCAGTAGTGTAATTTATAGCGAATAATATAAAACACAAATATATTTTTATTTCTAACATACCATAACATTGGTTGGGTGTAAATGGGACTGCCCAGTATGGGTCAATAGGCCCGCTGTAGTTTCCTCCATTCTATGTTTTTATGTTCTTAACAGAAAAGCATCCCATGTTTATTTTTCAGTGTTTATAATTAATGGCAGGTTTTCCCGTTTATAGTATGAAATATCTCTTTTTTTTTACTAAATGTTATCTTGTATATTCAAAATAGGCATACACACACCTATATAAAGACACAAATACAATCATTTATACATACACACACACACATAAATTCAAGCATACACATACATACATACATACATACATACATACATACATACATACATACAAATAGAAACCCACACACTCAAATTATATATTCAGAATTCATCATACTATGTCTTATTTATGACATGATGTAGTATTGTCCAATTGAAAGAAAATAACACCAAATATATATAGTTTTACTTGTGTTAGCTATCATCAATACTGCATAAACAATTAAACATACATACAATAACACACTCGTATTAAAAAATTTTACCCAGTACTTCTGGCTAACGACACACTGTAAGCCTATCACTGTCCAAACTAATTAAAATATCACAAAATATATGTAGTTTTACTCTTCGTCATCAGTGGTATACTTCCAATATGCTAGGACACACACACACACACACACACACACACACACACACACACACACACACACACACACACAATGGAAAATAAACACACATAACAAACACATACACAGTTTTGTTTTCCTCTCAGTGCCTCTCATTAATGGCGTGCAGTGTTGCTCTCCAATTTATTTGTATAACACACCACCTCCCCCCCTCCTACCCCCCACACTAGCCACCACAGTCAGGTCTGTCACAGCCAACGTTGTTGCCGTCTGTGAGGTGAAGTAAGTTGTTCCTGAGACTTACCACATTGAGAGATTTCAACTCTTTCACCGTTTTCGTACAAATGGGTGTGGCGGAGTTTTGTCTTAATGACAATAATAGAAATAAATATTGTATTCAGCGAAGTTGTCATACAAGTTTACAATTTGATGAGCATGTTTATAAACTACGCAGTTATGCAGTTCAGCATGAATATAGACTATGTAGGTATATGGTGCACTAGGCCGTGGGAGTATACAGTTTCTTGTATGCCGAGACAGTACAGTATTGGTAACGACAATGGTAAACAATAAGGCAACTTGACTAAGGATGAAGTACGCCTGGATGTTTTAGTCCCAGCTGCTGTGGAGGCGGTGTAATTTATACTTGTTGTACCACGCGCTCACTCTCGCCACCCTGCCCTCATAACGTACTGTCTTCTCTGTCGTGAAGATTAAGAAACTGTTACTTACCTTACCTGTGCACCGTGGGATCTACTGGCCACCTATTTGTAACGTGTATTAGTACAGCTGAGTACATTATTTTTCACCCTTGTATATGTGTTTTGTGTTGGTTTTGTTTTAAGAATATTATACAAAAATCACTTACCTATTTTTCACGTCCTACTATTTATACTGTGTTGGGTGTTGTCATGTCAACCAAGAGTGTGGTGTCAAATATTCAATTAAGCGAAGTAATGCTATAATAACTAAACCTGCAGTAAAACTTAATAACTCGAAAAGTTCACAATACAAACATATTGTCATATAATTGGGCATGAGTATTACAAGGTATTATTAATAAATAATTTCAACCAAAAAGCCCCTAGACACACACAGGTAAAGAAATCATTTAAAATTTTGAGATTAAAATAAAATAAAAGGTATAGTAAAGGTACTTAAAACATTTGCCCTCTTAGTTGCTCAGTTTCCGTAACACTGTACACACCTTGGGTAGGAGTCCATCAGGCCTTGTGGCTTTGTTATTTTTCATCTACTTGATTGTACCACATCACCACACAGGATGGAGAATAATCGAGGTGGGTCAGGTCCGGGTGTTGAGGGACCTGCTGGGTAGTCAGGATATCCACATCAGTGTCTCGGTTGAGTAGGAAATGGTAGTGATGTTTCCAGCGCTGAAGGATGCCCTGTTCATGTTTAATTAGGGAGTTACCGTCGGATGAATGGAGGGGGGTCGCGCCACGAGTAGTTAGACCATAGATTGCTTTAATGGAATTATTTAAATTCGTGCTCCTGGTATTAATCTGCAAATTTTTAAGTTTCGTACGCATTTTTAGTCCACCATTCGCATTTCATTTCCCGAAGGTTGCACTGGCCCATTGCTTTAGTCTGGTGGAAGGCATCAGCTTTGTTCGGAGACACACACACACTAAACAAAGGAAATAATTGAAAATGGACTTTATTCCAGTACATGTCATCAAAGAGAATAATACAAAGTTGTAACAAAAGTAAGCTGTTGTGTGTGTGTGTGTGTGTGTGTGTGTGTGTGTGTGTGTGTGTGTGTGTGTGTGTGTGTGTGTGTGTGTGTGTGTGTGTGTGTGTGTGTGTGTGTGTGTGTGTGTGTGAGTGTGTGTGTGGTGTGTGTGTGTGTGTGTGTGTGTGTGTGTGTGTGTGTGTGTGTGTGTGTGTGTGTGTGTGTGTGTGTGTGTGTGTGTGTGTGTGTGTGTGTGTGTGTGTGTGTGTGTGTGTGTGTGTGTGTGTGTGTGTGTGTGTGTGTGTGTGTGTGTAGTAGTTGTAAATGCACCCCTGTGGTTGGTCTTTAATGAAATTTTATTCTTATTTTCTGTTGCAGTAAAATATTGCAAAATATAGGATTATTTCAGGGATTCTTTTTAATTGTTGAACGCGTGTCTGCAAATTATTCTCTCGTTTATGGTTTCGAGTTACGCAATATTGTTCGTGATATTCAGGATCGCAAAGAGAGAGAGAGAGAGAGAGAGAAGTAGGAGAGAAGATACAGAAACACGTTGATGAAGAGAAACAGAGAGAAATACATAGAGGGAAAAGGGGAATAACTTTTATTTTCTCTTTGTGACAGACACAGACAGACAAAAAGAGAGAGGGCGACAGAGAGAGAAAGAGAGAAAAACAGAGATGGAAAGAGAGAAAAACAGAGATGGAAAGACAGAGACACGTACAAAAAACAAACGGAAAATAAACGGGAGGGAGAAAGAATGTTAGAAAAAATCGTCAACAGAGAGAAAGAGAGAGAGAGAGAGAGAGAGAGAGAGAGAGAGAGGGGGGGGGAGGGGGCATTATTAATCGGGACACAGTCAACTTGTAGTGGTGCGAGGTAGTGAGATGATGGGTTGGTTAGGTCATAAAACGCTTTCCCTTGGATCACCGGACTGAGTGTTGGCTTCGTATTATCTCCTTTAGGAATTGGCGTCTGTCTTGGTCAGGTGTTGGTGGTGCTGGTGGTGTGGTAATGTGGTGATGGAATAGTTGTAGTAGAGGTGGTGTGGTATTGTGGTGTGGTGTCGTAATGTGGTTGTGTGTTAAAGGTGGTAGTGGTAGTGTGGTTATGGAGGTGATAGTAGTAGTGGTGGCAGTGTAGTACTGGAGTTGGTTAGTGGTAATAGTGGTGGTACTGTGGTGGTGGTGGTGGTGGTGGTACTGTGGTTATGGAGGAGGTGATAGTAGTAGTGGTGGTGGTGGTGGTTGTGGTGGTAGTGTAGTACTGGAGTTGGTTAGTGGTAATAGTGGTGGTACTGTGGTGGTGATGGTGGTGGTACTGTGGTTATGGAGGAGGTGATAGTAGTAGTAGTAGTAGTAGTAGTAGTAGTAGTGGTAATAGTTGTGGTAGTGGTAGTGAAAACATACGACAACGATGATTAACAATAGAAATAAATAATGAAAATAACAAGTCTATGGAAAAAAAATAATAATAATTACGACTCACTTAAAAATTCAACAGGTACAGTATTTATATGTATCTGTATGTCATCAGTCTGTCAGTGTATCAGCTTGTGTCTTTGTCTGTCAGCTCCTTAAGCCAAACCAGAAGAGGGGATCAGAGCTAGATAGTGAACCAGATAAAACTGTATTTTAGTCTAGTTGTGTCTGTGTCTCTGTCTGTCGTAATATATTTTGTATTCTATCGTTCCCTTTTGTCTGTTTTTTATTTGTTTCTTTTGTTTATTACGTTATTTATATTTTTTCTCAGTTCTTTAACCTAATTTTCTGGTTATTTGTTTATGTTTATTTTCTCTAAACTTTTCTCCCCCTTTCACTAATAACCCCTTTAGCTACCATCCTTCACCCCTCTCTCCCTTTTACCCTTGTCTCTCTTCCTGTCTCTCCTCTCTCCCTCCCACCCCTCCTCACCCCTCTCTCTCTCTCTTCCTCCCTCTCCTATTTCCCTCCTACCTTTCCACCTTCCCTCTCCCGTTTCCCTCCCACCCTCCCTTTCCCCTCTCCCTCCCTTCTTCTAGCCTCCATAGTGTTAAGTAAACTCATTGTTCAATTAGCCACTGAGCCAACACTCAGCACAATCCAGACCCACACACGAGAGTACCTGGGTATCATTGAGCACCACCCCTGACAATGGAGAGCCTATTTACCGGGGTCTGCTGGGGTCAGGAGAAGATAGGGTGGGGTCTAGTGGAAGTCTGGGGGGTTTTAGGTGGGGTCTAGTGGGTTCTGATTGGATTTAATGGGATCTAGTGGCGTTCTGGTGGGGCCTAGTTGAGTTCTGGTGGGATATAGTTGGTTCTGGTGGGATCTATTGGAGTTCTGGTGGGGTCTATTGGAGTTCTGATGGGGTCTAGTTGGTTCTGGTGGGGTCTAGTTGGTTCTGGTGGGGTTTAGTTGGTTCTGGTGGGGTCTAGTTGGTTCTGGTGGGATATAGTTGGTTCTGGTGGGATCTATTGGAGTTCTGATGGGGTCTATTGGAGTTCTGGTGGGGTCTAGTTGGTTCTGGTGGGGTCTAGTTGATTCTGGTGGGGTCTAGTGGCGTTCTGGTGGGGTGGGGTTTGGTAGTGTGATAGAGTCCAGTGGAGGTCGGATTGAAAGGTCTACTGAGTCTAATGTTAGGGTGATCGTCGGAAGGAGAGAGATTGAGAGAGAAAGAGAGAGATAGAGAAAGACAGTGAGCGAAAGATAGTTATAGAGAGCGATCAGGGGGAGAAAGAGAGTATCGTGTTGGCTCTATATATAAGCCTGGTGGACACTGTAAATAGATTAGCCTCCCTTCCATCGTCAACAGACCAGAGGCCAGAGGAAGTGAGAGAATTACCAGCTGATGACTCTCTCTCTAGTTACTCCCCTTCTCTTTCTTTCACTCTCTCAACATGGGGTTCGTCACGAACTAAGGGCGTCGGGGGTTACGACTACCATGGCCGTACCCAGTCACGCATGAATCATGTCATGACCTACAGGCGTCATAGACTGTCATGAATCATCGCCGAGTTATTTATAAGGGGGGAGGGCTGTCACAGACAACCCTGTCATAGATTTTCATTACACTTCCCCTATTATGCATGATGTCTGTCATGAACTAAGGACGTCATGAATTACGTCTGTCATTAAGTCCGTCCTGTCGTGCACGGAACCAAGCTTGTCATGCACAAGATCGGCCATGAACTGCACCTGTCATGGCTTATCCCTGTCGTGCACGAGACTTGTCATGCACTCTGGCTGTCATGATTCTTCCCTGTCTTGAACTACGGAATTGCACCAACCCACTTCCTAATGACGGTAATTTACGTTAATCATGAAGGATCTTTTGTCTTGCTCTAATTACAAGAAAATAATAACAGTTTGGCATCAACTGTTGTGCCTAAACTTGACACATAAATTGTCCTTGTAATTATTTCTTATTATTAGTAGCATCAGGTTATTTTAAATTTTGGTGAAAGATATCTATGAAACCTATTTAATTAAACGTATCTAAGCAAATACAGCCTACATGTGTGAACCATTAATGCAGTATATACCAGAGTAATATATAAAGGATATACAGTACAGTTTATGCTCTACTATATAAAGTATACGTAGGTCTACTCACACTGTTGCTGAGGTATATGGACTGCGGTGATAAGAATTACTATATATATATTTTAGCTTTACTCTGACCACATATTGATATCGGTAAAAAGGGAAAAAATACGATGATTACAGACAATTTACTGTCCGTTTCATCATGGTTATATTATTCATGTAAATACTCTATGAATACACAAACATTAATGCATAAATATACACAGCTTATTCACATGTAAACAAATATTATTTTATATTTGACTCTCAATATTTGTGAAGCCTTCAAAATACAGTATATATATATATATATATATATATATATATATATATATATATATATATATATATATATATATATATATATATATATATATATATATATATATATATGTTCTGTACTTGGCCCGTACTCACCCTGAAGATGAATTACATGAAAGCGCTTGGGGAACTTGTGCTTTTCTTTCCTTGTAGGCATTAATACCTAGATCATGCGCACTCACAGTGATTTACTTGCATATATATATATATGTATATATATATATATATATATATATATATATATATATATATATATATATATATATATATATATATATATATATATATATATATATATATATATATATATATATATATGTGTGTGTGTGTGTGTGTGTGTGTGTGTGATTATCACTTTAACAGACTTTTGAAATCTTTTAATCCTTTTCTGTCAGGATAAAAGTCAAACATTCCCGACCTCCTCCAGAACATATCAAGGGAACAGATGAGGTGTAAATATAGTTTATGTTGAGTCTTTACCGGGAGAGAGAGAGTAAAGGGACGACTGTAATAATGTACGTCATATTAACACATTTTCGGCCTCTTGTACACGTTCTGGTCTTTATGTACACACAAGGCGATAAATTACCACACACATACTCGTATACACATCATGTTCACATCAAAACAGTCATAAACAGTCACATGTTGGCGTTCATTCACATATTTACTTTGCCATCAACGCCGTCATGCTTGTCATACTCTCAACGCATATATATATATATACACACACACACACACACAAACAGTCAAGGCGACATTCTCACTAACGGCCAGACAACGCTGGTAATTAACGTGACTGAAACAGCAAAATTCTATCATATTACATTCAATTTTTGTTTTACGAGCTGAGTTAAACTATGTGTGTGTGTGTGTGTGTGTGTGTGTGTGTGTGTGTGTGTGTGTGTGTGTGTGTGTGTGTGTGTGTGGTGTGTGTGTGTGTGTGTGTGTGTGTGTGTGTGTGTGTGTGTGTGTGTGTGTGTGTGTGTGTGTGTGTGTGTGTGTGTGTATGTGTGTGTGTACCTATCTCCACCTCAGAACTCACTTTAACTCCTCCTTGCCTTCTTATTCTCCTCCCCCTCTCACCACCACCTCCTCCTCCAACCCTCCCTCCTCACCACCACCTCCTCCAACCCCCTCACTAATCCCCCCTCGAACCTCCTTTCCTCCCAACCCCTTATTTTGACCTCCCTCCTTACTCACAAACCTTCAGCCCTCCCTCCTTACTTAAACCTTCTGTTTTCCCTCCCTCCTTACTACAACCTCTGCTCCTCCCCCTCCCCTTCCTTCCAAGTTGAACAAGTTGGGGAGCAACTTACTGTTAACTGCTAACGGGAGAGTTGTCTGCGTGGAAGTTGCTTTTCCGTCTTGGGGAGGACTATCGAGAAGAGGAGAGAGGCTGAAAGAAGAGGAGAAAGAAGAAGGAGAGACGGGGGAGAAAGAAGGAGGGAGACGGGGGGGAGAAAGAAGACGGGAGGAGGAAGGAAGAAGAAGACGAAAGGAAGAGGAACACGGAATGGGAAGAGATGGACAGTATAGGGAAGGGAAGAAAGGGCATTGAAAGGAAGAAGGAAAGAGAGAAAATGAAGGAAAGAGAGAGGAAAAGATGGAATAGGTTTAGAGAGAGAGAGAGAGAGAGAGAGAGAGAGAGAGAGAGAGAGAGAGACTGGGGTGTGTGTGTGTGGAAGAATGAGAGATAAGGATGGATGGAAAGGTAGGGAAAGGAATAATTATTCCTTCATATTATAATATGAGATGAAAGGAGAAAATAAAGAGAGAAAGAGACAGATAGATGGATAGAGATTAATAGATTATACGGATTTCAATGATAAATGAGAGAGCTAGACAGTTAACAATAATACTTAGTGTACATTATGTCTAAATAATAAAATCAAGTAAAATGGGAAAATACGATAATTAGTTAAAAAAAAGGAAACAGTGAAACGTATTGAATGTGAGGGAAAGACAGGGGAATAAATGACGGAATTAAGAGAAAGGAGGAGAAGGGAATGAAGCAATTATATAATAAATGGAGGACTCGAGAGACTGGGGAGTGAAGGGGAAGTGAGAAGAAGGGAAGTAATTGATGAGGAAGGAAAGGAAATGAAATAAATAATGGTAATGCCAGTAATGATGGTGGTAGTGTGGATAGTGGTGGTGGTGGTTGTGTGGATGGTGGTGATGTTGTTTTAGGTGGTAGAGGTAGTGTGGATAGTGGTTGTGTGGGTGGTGTTGAAGGTGTGGATTATAGTGTGGGTAGTGTTGATGGTGATAGTGTGGGTGGTATGGATGGTGGTGGTTGTGGTGGTGATGGCGAGTAAAAAAAGATGAAGAATCGAAGAAATATAAGAATAACCACAACAACAAAAACAAGGAAAAAAACACAAAAATAATAAGACAATTAGGAAAAGAAAACAGTGAGAAATGTGAAGTAGATGAAAGGATATGAATGAAGCAAAGAATAATGATGATTATGATTATTGTCAGGGCTGTAACGAGCAGGATGGTTGCCCGCCGCTCGCTTGTTTGATTCTCGCAATTGTTTGACTCCATTAATCGTTGACTCCAGTAATTTTTTTGACTCCCATTAATTGTTTGACTCCCGTTAATTATTTTTTATACCCTTAATTGTTGACTCCATTAACTGTTTGATTCCCTTAATTGTTTAACTCCATTAATTGTTGACTCCCGTAATTGTTATTTGATATTTGTGTGAGTGGTATCAGAGTTTTGTGTTATTTTCATAGTTAAGAGATGTCAATTTCGAACGGTTGTTTGTTATCCCTCATGGTTCTTGACTTTCCTCTTATAAGATCCTGATTAGGCTGGCAAGGGATTTCTATCTCTAAGTCCCAGGCCTTTACAATGATGATGATGATGATGATGATATTGATGATAGGAATGATGACTTAAATAAACAAAATGTAGAACAGGGAATAGAGAAGATGATAAAGAAGAAGAGCAAAAAGAAGAAGACGAAAGAACTGTAATAGAAAACACAAAACACGTTGATGTCTACAGAAAATATAGAAAGTAGACGATGGGCAGAGGAAGAAAGACACTAATAATGATGGACAGGGCATAAAACATAGGGAATAGGGGGAAAATGATGAAGATGATGACGACGATGGAGGAAGGATAGGGGGAAAAAAGAGAGTAATGATAGGGATGAAATGGTAATAAAGATGATGGAGAGGGAACGGTAGAAAAACGATTTAGATGATGTATAGAGAGAGAGAGAGAGAGAGAGAGAGAGAGAGAGAGAGAGAGAGAGAGAGAGAGATAACCTCAACTCACAGTCCATAGCTGAACCTCGTCTCTGTTTACCTATCTCTTTTCCTGATTATTTTTGTCTATTTACTGTATATTTTCTTGTCTATTTTCCTGTGTTTTCCTGTTTGGGTAATTGTTTCTTTTTGTGTCTGTTAACCTGTCTGTGTACCTTTATTTATTTGTGTTTCCCCTATATGTCTGTCTGTCTGTCTGTCTGTCTGTCTGTCTGTCTGTTCGTGCGTGTAATTCTTCAGTTGTCTTTTTCTTTTGTTTATTTTATTTTTAATGTTACCTTGTTATTCCATTTTTTCTTCATAATATATTTTATTTTCAGTTTCTCTTAATCTAATTCCCTGTCTTCCTCCCTTCCTCCTTCCATCATTACTCTCTTCCATCTCCCACTCCCTCCTTTCTCCCTCATTCCCTTCTCCCCTCCCTCCCTCATTCATCCATCCCTCCCTGCTTTCATAATTCCCTTTCTCCTTCCTAACTTCCCTCACCTCACTCTCTCCTTCCTTTCCCCTGACCTCTTCCTTCCTTCCTTCCTTCCTCCTAACCCTTCTCCTTCCTCTCCTTCTCTCATATCCTCTTAACTTCTCTCCCTCTCCCTTCTTTCTTTCCCTCTCTCTCTATCACCTCTTTGTCCATATGATGTTGTCTCAGCCGACCACAAGACTCTGTGAGATACTGTTACCTTAATAGTGTCACCCACGTCTCCAAAACTGTGTACAGGAGGAGCTATTAGTGGAGAGTCGAGGCTTGTGAAGGGCAGGTCAGGAGAGTTAGTTTACGTATGTATACTTACTCAAAAAAATTATCTCTACTTGCTGGTGTCGATGAATTTCAGAATGAACACTGCGACTCCTGTTGTGTCGGTAGGGTTGTCAAAATCCTTCGTCTGTTGCATCATATTTTCTCCACACAATTTTGTAAAGATAGTTTTTTATGAGTGACTATACGAGTACCTGTGGGCTTCTTAAGTAGATCTGGTTATGGAGAATGTAATGCCCAGGTATATTAATTGCTAAATAGTTATGGATATTATATATAATACACATATTTATTGACAATTTAATTGAATATATCCCGATAAGTGTATCTATAGGCCTGTGTACGAGTATATTAATCTATAGATAGGTAAAAAAAATTCAATGTGAATGAAAATCTCTCCTCGTTATGACACTTAGGATAGATATTATCTCTCAGAGTGTCTTAAAAGAAAAAGGTTTCTCAGTTGGTTCTCATTTGCATCCATTATTGGTTATTTAAGAATGGAAAAGCATATCTCTCAGAGTGTTCAGAGAGAGAGAGAGAGAGAGAGAGAGAGAGAGAGAGAGAGAGAGAGAGGGTCTTGTAACTCATTGACCACCATCACACACACACACACACACACACACACACACACACACACACACACACACACACACACACACACACACAGCCCAATCCCAACTATTGTAAAAATTATCAATAACTCGTAATCAACCAGTGTGTTCACTCCCAACCAATCTTAGCTTTTTGCACTGTCACTATGTTGAAATGCCCTGTAGTATAACCTTCTCCCCACCTAGTTATTATATATCATAGTTGTATCACTTACGTTACTTGTATATTATTTGTCAATCAAGTGACCCATTCCCAGTTATATAACAGTATATTTTCAGCCTTCCGACTGTTATGCTTTTTCAATAAACCGTTAATTATTATTATTATTAATATTATTATTATTATTATTATTATTATTATTATTATTATTATTATTATTATTATTATTATTATTATTATTATTATTACTATTATTATTATTATTATTATTATTATTATTATTATTATTATTATTATTATTATTATTACACACACACACACACACACACACACACATTAAGGACGGATAACATCTCTTTGGCATTCTCTTCAATGACTGGGGGTTAGAGATAAAAATAAGGAGAAAATGATGAGAGGGGAGACATGACTCACAGGAGACAACTGTTTTTTGTGAACTGAAGTGGATGAATGAGTGAGGGGAGGAGGAGGAGGGGGAGGAGGGGGAAGGAGGGGAGGAGGATTATCATGATGCTGTACAACCTGTGTGTGAATATATATATCGTTATGTATATGTATGTACAGGGGGAGGGGGTCGAGAGAGGGGATCAGGGAGGGTGAGAGAAAGAGATAGTTCATGTTGATTGTTCGTGGGTACATAACAGAGAGAGAGAGAAAGTTAGAGTTAAAGGAGAATGAGAATAAATAACAGAGATTAGCGTACTTTTCAAAGGTAAACACTCCACACTCTTCTTGTTAAGCCCAGCTGACTCCCTTAAGATGGTTTAAGTACCAAAGTTTCCCACGTATAGCCCAGACAGACTCTCTATAAAGACGAAAGCTAAGGTGCTCCGTTGTTTCCTTTTCCCGTGTGATTTTATCAAGATTTATCTTATCCACGTTTTCATTGATCTACATGATATATATATATATATATATATATATATATATATATATATATATATATATATATATATATATATATATATATATATATATATACATAGACAAAGACAAGGACATACAGACCAAAATACAGATAAAGACAGACAGTTGTTGTTTTTCAAATCAAGATTTTTTTTTGTTCCCTTTCATAAAAATATTTTGTGTATCTCTGCAGTAATCTATTTACCTCCTTAAGTACATTGTTTTCGTACATCTACAGGGTTAAGACATCGTACTCAAGGGATTAAGGCATTGTACTGAAAAAGTTAAGTTACTGCAGTCAAGGAGTTATCATACCTACTGTCATAATCTATAGTCCTGAACTGATTATAATATTGTACTTGTAGTTGTCATCAAAGGTTTAATAAGAAGTTATTAAAAAGTAACAATGTGGAAAAAATAATTTTGTAGTTAATTATTGTCAGGAAGAACTAATTATCATGTCGAAATGTTTTAGAAGAAAAAATACAGTTGCCACACCTCCGCCACCATGGGGAAGATTATAAACATGGTCATAGGCGTACAACACCGGTCACTTTGACGCATTGGTCGGGTAGCTGTGTGACACAAGTTCGATGTAGTTTGTACCAGGCTGGACAAGGCATCCTAACACACGTGTCCTCCAGGGAACGCCCATGTCCAGCATCTGGTTCACCATTGTGCCACATCCAACATTTCCTCCACCGCACTGGGCTGGGTTGAGATAAAGCTATTGGCTCTCTCTCTATCACTCTCTTTCTCTTTCTCTCTCTTCTGTGTGTGTGTGTGTGTGTGTGTGTGTGTGTGTGTGTTCAGATAAATCACTGTGTGGGCGTGATCCATGTTTATGCTGATAATCACATAGGAAAAACGAAAACACGAAGTTCCCAAAATCTTTCGTGTATTTCACATGTTCATCTGAAGATGTGAAATACAGAAAAGCGCTTGGGAGCTCTCTCCACATTTATCGAGTTTTAAAAGTTGTGTTTGATTGCCAGTGAGGCGAGGGTGGTATTTCAATATCGCTGGCTTGCAGTTGTCGACGAGGCGCATTTACTATTCTTGGCTGCTGGCTGGCTGGTAAGCTGACAGGGCCACTAAACCGAGGTGTTGACCAAAACAACTCTTGTGTATTTCTCTCTGAGTCTCTCTCTGTTGTATGCCCTTCCATCTGTTCCATCCATCAGTCTCCCTTAAGGCCAGTGACTTGCACGCTCCCTGGTTCTCTATGTCAACGAAAGGTAATATTCACCACTGACCTTCCATATTACCACTGGCCTTCCACAATACCACTGACCCTCCACAATACCACTGACCTTCCATAATACCACTGATCTTCCATAATACCACTGACCCTCCACAATACCACTGACCTTCCATAATACCACTGATCTTCCATATTACTACTGACCTTCCACAATACCACTGACTTTCCATAATACTATTGACCTTCCATAATACCACTGACTTTCCACAATACCACTGACCCTCCACAATACCACTGACCTTCCATAATACCACTGATCTTCCATATTACTACTGACCTTCCATAATACCACTGATCTTCCATATTACTACTGACCTTCCACAATACCACTGACCCTCCACAATACCACTGACCTTCCACAATACCACTGACCTTCCACAATACCACTGACTTTCCATAATACTACTAACCTTCCATAATACTACTGACCTTCCATAATACTACTGACCTTCCATAATGCTACTGACCTTCCATAATACTACTAACCTTCCATAATACTACTCACCTTCCATAATACTACTGACCTTCCATAATGCTACTGACCTTCCATAATATCACTGACCTTCCATAATATCACTGACCTTCCATAATATCACTGACCTTCCATAATATCACTGACCTTCCATAATACTACTGACCTTCCATAATACTACTGACCTTCCATAATGCTACTGACCTTCCATAATATCACTGACCTTCCATAATATCACTGACCTTCCATAATATCACTGACCTTCCATAATATCACTAACCTTCCATAATACTACTGACCTTCTATAATATCACTGACCTTCTATAATACTACTGACCTTCCATAATATCACTGACCTTCCATAATATCACTGACCTTCCATAATACTACTGACCTTCCATAATATCACTGACCTTCCATAATATCACTGACCTTCCATAATATCACTGACCTTCCATAATGCTACTGACCTTCCATAATACTACTGACCTTCCATAATACTACTGACCTTCCATAATATCACTGACCTTCCATAATATCACTGACCTTCCATAATATCACTGACCTTCCATAATGCTACTGACCTTCCATATACTTATTTTTATGATGACTATTTAATACAACTTTTCATAAACTGTCTTTTGGATCATATTAAGGTTTTATTTATTTTCTCAGGATGACTCTGTGATTTTCCCAGATAGCTCTCCATTTTGTCTCTCTATATTCCTTTATCTCTGTCTATCTCCCTTTCTCCCTTGCTCTATCTCACTTTCTCTCCCCTATCTATCTATCTATCTATCTATCTATCTATCTATCTATCTATCTATCTATCTATCTCTCTCCCTCTCTATCTTTCTATATTTCTAACATTTGTTTCAAACTCACCAGCGGCATCCTAAAGCCTTCAGTATATTCCATTAAAAGAAGAGATTATGTTCTCTCTAATCTCAAAAAAGAAGTTTATTCCTTTCAATTTAAATTAGGTAGAAAAAAAAGAAGGATAGCGACTTCAGCTAAAAAAAAGAAAAAAAGATTTAGTTTACCTCAGCCGGAAATAATAGCTCTTATTGGTCGACATCTTAGAAATAAAACCCTGAAATAGTGAGAAATAAATCCTCGAAACACCGAGGAATAAAACATCGGTACAGTGAGAAATTAAGCTTTGTTACAATAAAAAGTGAAGTTTCGATGCAGTGGGGAATAAAGCTTCGGTAAAATGTGAAGTGAAGCTTCGTTACTGTGAAAATAAAACTCTGAAACAGTGAGGAATAAAGTTGTTATACAGTGAGTAATAAGGTCTCCAAAAAATACACATAAAAGTTTGGAACAATTAGCAATGAAACTATGAAAAAAAAGAGAAACGAAACACCAAAACAGTGAGAAAAATCCTTGAGACATTGAATAAAAAAGAAATGCTACGAAATAGTGATACACTGATGCACTAGCATAGTGATAAATGAAGGGTTCGAGATGGTGAGAAATGAAGCTTCGAAACATTGAAAACTGGAGACTAAAGACAGTGATAAATGAAGCTTCGAAACAGTGAAAATGTCGAAGGTGATGTCAGACAAGCATCACGAGGGTAGGGAATGAAAAATGGAAAGAGGGGAGGAGACAGTCGAGAAATGTAAAGAGAATGAACAGTAGAGAGAGAAAGAGAGAGAGAGGGAGAGAGAGGATGAGAGGATAAATGAAAAAAATAAAGACTATACTTTATATTCCTACCACTTATGATAACATGACATATACTTCCATCCCTTATACTGTAGTGCTTATATTACTATTATAACATCCCTTATTCTCTGCTGTCTTATAGTGCCGTGCCTTATACTCTCATATCTTACACTCAGGGACTGTGTGTGTGTGTGTGTGTGTGTGTGTG